>NW_015386758.1:56171-67029 GCF_001527695.2 Protobothrops mucrosquamatus
CTACTCCCACTACCACCTCCACTACTGAAAGCCCTACTACCACAATTACTACCACTCCATTTACTCCCACTCCAACTCCTACTCCTACCAGCACCTCCACTACTGAAAGTCCTACTACCACTACCACCACTCCATCTACTCCCACTCCAACTCCTACTCCTACCATTACCTCCACTACCGAAAGCCCTACAACCACAATTACCACCACTCCATCTACTCCCACTCCTACTCCTACCAGCACTTCCACTACTGAAAGCCCTACTACCACAATTACCACTACTTCATCTACTCCCACTCCAACCCCTACCCCTACCATTACCTCCACTACTGAAAGCCCTACTACCACAATTACCACCACTCCATCTACTCCCACTACCACCTCCACTACTGAAAGCCCTACTACCACAATTACTACCACTCCATCTACTACCACTCCAACTCCTACCCCTACCATTACCTCCACTACCGAAAGCCCTACTACCACAATTACCACCACTCCATCTACTCCCACTCCAACTCCTACTCCTACCATTACCTCCACTACCGAAAGCCCTACTACCACTACCACCACTCCATCTACTCCCACTCCTACTCCTACCATTACCTCCACTACCGAAAGCCCTACAACCACAATTACCACCACTCCATCTACTCCCACTCCCACTCCTACTCCTACCATTACCTCCACTACCGAAAGCCCTACTACCACAATTATTACCCCTACCCCAACTGTAACCACAAGAAGTTCAACACCTTGCTATTGTGTTGCGAACGGCGCTATATATTATCCAGGTAATTATCTGAATTCTTTTTTGCTTAAATTATTGCTGTATTTTCCTGACACTAATTGGTAGCATATTTATGCATAGATTCTCTAACAATTATATTTCCTTTTAACTAGGCTGATAATTTAGTTTTCTCTATTTTAACATTACTACAGTGCATTGCGACCTCTTCAATTCTCTTTAAGACAATGGTTATTTTGGAAATGCTAGCAACTGCTTTTTGAACTATTAGGAACGGTAAATAAGTTCTAAATCCATCACCTTGGATATTTATTCCATAGCAAATGAGTTATTCCCCCAAAACTTATTACAATCCTCAGTAACGGAGGGCAGTTTCTAAATTGAGGTGTTTCCACTAGTTGCAATGCTCCTTTTCCCTCTGGTCCTTTTTTTTTGTTCTCATCCCCATAGAAAAAAAAAGCTGCTGAATTTCAACAATTCCAGGCAATATTTTTAAAGAAATAAAATCGGAAAGAATGAGTGGGCATAGACAGATGTACAGTTCGTATATTTCTTGACTTCAGATCCACTTTAAAATTGTTGTCATTCCCCTTGTCAGAAAGTAAATGGAGGGTTCAGGGCTATATATGAGTCAGTCAACGCTGCTTCTAAAGCCCCTAAGATCATTCTTGGAATGGGAGGTCCCAAGATTTTTAACCTAATTTTTTGGGAGGTGAAAGAAGTTTTAGGAAATTGACTGGAAGTCAATAAAGAATTAATTGATGGGAATAACAAGAAATTCTGCTGCGTGGCTTAGCTGACTTAGTGCCAAAGTTAGCATTAGTTTTATACTTGGAATCCATAGAATTTCTAGCATGTACATATAAAGCCTACATCAACTACACAATACAGGTAATCCTTGTTATTTACACATTCTCTATTTGCACATTCAATCATTTGTAAAAATGTGGATTTTTTCGTTACCCTTATAATCAGTAGTCATGGTGCTGTTGCACTTATTTGTGGACATGCAGAGCAGCAAAACATTGAAATAGCCCAATGCACATGCCCCCAGCTGAGGCTTCAGCACTGCAGCATTTTCATAGAAAACAACTTCCCTGAATAATGAGAATTACCTGTACATATTGATTTGGTCTTATTAGACATTTTATTTAAGTAGTAGTATTTCTAAGTATTTCAACATTGACTGATTTTTGTAGTTGATAATAATGCACACACACATACTAAAGAGGCATGGTAGCACGGTGGTTAGAATGCTATATTGCAGGCTAATTCTGCCAACTGCCAGCAGTTCGATTGTCACCGACTCAAGGTTGACTCAGCCTTCCATCTTTCTGAGGTTAGTAAAATGAAGACCCAGATTGTTGGGGGCAGTATGCTGACTCTGTAAAACATTTAGAGAGGGCTGTAAAACACCGTGAAGCAGTACGTAAGTCTAAGTGCTATTGCTGCTACTACACTCACATACATCCTGATTGCAAAAGTTCAGGCAGCTACTGGATGGGAGCAAAGAGATACAGAAAAATCTAACTCTTTGCAGCCATTGAATAGCCATCCCGGTATTTCTGGCTCAAATCTGATGGTCTTAACATACATACAAATTATTACAATTATTTTAATTAGATTATTACAATAATTACAATTGTTATAATATAACATTTTTACAAACACCTGTGCAGGATATCCAATCCAAGACATTATGGTAGTGTTCCTAAACAACATAAATAGAATTGTCCCCGTGGGTCTCAGCACCATATTTCTGAATTAATTAATTTAGGGGTTTAACAAACCACCACCACCAAAACCAACAACAACAAACTTTCTAGGCAGTGTAGCATGCAATGGAGGAAAGTTGATACAGTAATTGCATAGAATACCCCTAAATGTTGGTTTCCCTTTCTATTGTTATTTAACAAAGAGGAGAATTTAGAATGTGTTGGGCTGATTCCAAGATGACAGACACACTTAAATAAGAAGAAAAGAAATATAGTTTGTTACACAGAAAACCACCGCCCTTTAGCTTGCAAGGAAGAATCCATGGGAATCTTGTAAAAAAAAGGTTATATTTTGACATGGTGCTCAGCTCTGCCCATGGTTCAGTCCTAATGATTAATACATTTCAGTTGAATTTTATAGGTTGGTCATAGTTACATAGCTAAACCCCTTGTTCTCTCTTATTCTTACTATTTTTACATTATGACCATCTGTCTTATACATTTATAATCACAGATGGCCATTTATTCTTTGCTCTGAAGATGTTAATAACCTGTTCCCAACTGTATTATTATTTTAATACTAATAATTGTTTTATGTTATATATTCTTATGACAGTAATTATAGTATTATTTTAACAATTAAAATGTATTCAGTTTGCTATGAAGAAATAATGACGTCTGCTAATCCATCAGCATTTCTGTAGAAACCAATTCAGTTGTATAATATTTTGAATTTAAGGTCCTTTGGACCATACTGAGGCATAAATGTAGCCCCAGCCTGCAACTTTTGAAAGATGCAGCTGCTTTAAAGAGTTGCAGGCAGATGGTATGTTTCTTAATCTGGTGCACTCTGCAGTACCTTTTTGGAATCAAATCCCAAATGCTGTGCATCCAACTCTAAAGCCCAGGAATTTGGGAAGCAGAACATTCTAAAGAAAATTGCACACAAACATGTGCATGATTTATTTATTTATTTGTTTGTTTGTTTATTAAATTTACATGCTGCCCATCTCACTCTACAAAGTGACTCTGGGCTGCTTACAATTAAAAATAAAAACATTTGTTTTGTTTTACTTATAGTATGTATCTTTCAAATCCAGGTGAAATAATAACAAGTAGCAATGCTGGAGGCATGTGCAGCGTTACCAGTTGCTCCTTTGAATGCCAAGTGGTGACTCACAATTGGCCATGTTCAACAACTGCAACAACAACAACAGTAACATCCACAACTCCTACAAGTACAACTAAACCACCCTGTGTGATAGGAGATCAAATAGTTAGTAATTCTTATTCTGTTTATTTACATATTTAAAATTAAGCATGGAACTTGGAGTATGTTTAGGTCTGTCATGCTCAGATGTCAGCTATGCTTGCTAAATATCATTGGATGCATAAAAGGCAGAATTTATACAAAAGTTATTGAAAGAGAAAATTATCTCCAAAATGTGCCTTAAAAAGTTACCTATTCAAAATTTCTGGGTAAGTCAGAATTAATTTTGTATGTGAATTTTTACTTATACTCGCTCATCTTCACATTTCAATAGAAATATATTGCATAAGACCTGGTCTTTTCAAATGAGGTGAAATGTACAAAATTAATTATGATGATACAAACATAAACATATGATGGCTTAGGCCCATTTTATTGTATATTGGAAAAATATAGCTAAAACTATGCTGGATGACACTGGAATTAGATTTCACTTAGATTATCAAGCTTTGGCCTTACTGGATGGGGATCATAACATCTAGAAGTTATTATTTATTTAGTATATTTATATCCTACTATTTTATTTAGGAGGCAGGATATAGTGGGAGGTGGTTCAAGGTGACATACACAGCACTGTCTCTGGTTTTTATCCTCCCATCAATAACTCTGGGAGATTGCACTGAGAAAATGCAACTGGTCCCAAATCATCTAGTGAACTTGTCCCAAAAGTTCTTTTTCAAAAGGCAACTGGACTTTGTTTTTCCTTGAAGAAGTTTCGCTTCTCATCCAAGAAGCTTCTTCAGTTCTGAATGGTGGAGGATGGAAGGATTTAGGTTTCTTGCAGTCATCTGGTCATTAACACTCTTTCTGAGTCACTGAAGCCTCTTGGAGGTTTATCTGTGCCCACAGGACCACCTGAATAGTGCAAATGGGTGTGGAACCTTCTTGGCACTGCTGAAAGGACTATGTTGTAAACAGGAGATAGGTGGTGTTGTATCCTTCCCCCTCTGTTGAGAGAGGGTTGTTCAATCTTAATCTAGACAGCTTCTTTGTCCTCTCTTTCAAACCATGACATGGATGACTGAGAATCTCCATAGACATCCAGTGAACTTCCATGCCAGGTTTCTTCACTCCTAGCCCAGCATCTGATGTGCATTCCTTCCCCAGATTGGAGAAGGCCAAATTATTTCCCTTGACTGGTTCTTACATTAACCAAAAGGGGAAAAAATGCTTTGGTCAAATGAACTGATTCCAATTTCCTGTATGGTCTGAGTTTAATCATAGTTAGTCTTATCTAATGTCATATGCAAAGCCATTGTGTCTAGTTCTGTATTTCAGATTGAGCACTTTAAAACAAATTCAAGATACTAGTGCATAGCTTTGAGATCTGCAATTTAAATTGGCATGTGGTACAATTTGAATTGGTATGTAATACAATGGAAGATAGTTTTCAATCCATTGGCATTATTTTACTTGATAACAACAAGGGCAGGTGTTGACTGGGAATAAGAATAATTAATCAGTGAAATAGCTTGCTTCCAGAAGCTGTGGATGCTCCAACACTGGAGGTTTTTAAGAAGAGATTGGACAACCATTTGTCTGAAATGGTATAGGGTTTCCTGCTTGAGCAGGTGGTTGGACTAGAACAGGGCTTTTCAACCGGTGGTACGCGTACCACTTGTGGTACATTAATGAGTGGCATGTGGTATGCAGCCCTGCCTAGCCAAGTGTAGTGGGGGAGGGAAAGAGCCAGCACAGGCAAGGACTTGCAGTGAGAGAGTCCTCTGGAGCTGCAAAGGCCCCAGGCTCACTTCTGGCTCACCCTCTCCCATGAGAAAGGAGGAGGGGGCAGAGAAAGGAGAGCCTATAAAACAGTGGTTCTCAACTCAACTCCCATTTGGAGTCGATCGACCATTTCACGGGGGTCGCCAAGCAAGGCTGTCCGCCATTTTTTTTCCCCTTTTCCGGCGGGTGCCTTACCTCCCTTGGGCTGGGCCAGCTTGTGGTCGGCCTGCTCCGTCTCTGCCGCTTGCCAGCTACGCCTCGGCCGGCGCAGGGAGCGGAACCACACATGCACGGCGCTCCCGAGCAGGGAAAGTCCTCGACTTACGACTGGTTGGGTAGTCCTTGACTTACGACCGGTTTAGTCCTCGACTTACGACCGGTTTAGTCCTCGACTTACGACCGGTTGGGGGTCGCGGCATTAAAAAGGTTGAGAACCACTGCTATAAAAGGAGGCAGTTTGGGCAGGAGAGGGAGAGAGAGAAAAAGCAGCAGCCTTGGGAGGAGGCGGAGCCAGCTGCACCGAAGGGGAAGAAGGAGGGGGAGGGTGGGGGGAGAGGAGATCAAGCAGGCTGGCCATGAGCCGATCTACAACTGCTGTGGCAGCCATCTGTGATGGCAGCAGCAAACAGGCAAGAAATGCAGCGGGGGAGGGGTCGCCCTCCAAGAGGAATGAAAAAAGGCAGCAATGGCTGGAGGTGAGGCACGGAGGAGGGAAGGAGATGGAGAGTGGAAGGATTCTTATGTGCTTTTGTGACTTTGAAGTTCTGGGATTTGTGCAATGAGGGCTTTGTGTTCTTAAGGAGTGTTTGGCAATTTCTATTTGGCTAATGTCTCGTGTTAGCTTCTATTGCTCTGCTGTTGTTAGCTGTAAGTTTTGCTGCAAGGGATTTTGAAGTATTTTTCTGCTGAATGGATTTTGCCTATAGCATTCCTTTACTTATGAATGGAGCCATTTGGGGAGGTTGCCTTAGCCGGCAGCCAATACTTACATTTTTTTTTCTTTCTTAAGTGCCGGCTGCGCTCCTTACTTTCCTTTCTAGCCAGTAGCTAATTCTTAAAAGGGAATGTGTCTTTTTAAGCTAGTTCACTCAGCAGCTTGTCTTTTCTGTCTCTGGAGGCCTTTCCTTGTTTGATCAATATATGGAAGAGGGAAAATATGGGGGGGTTTCAAATTCTTCCTTCAGAAGGAGATGGGAATGAGAAAAAGGGAGGCAGGGAAGGGAGGGAGGAAAGGAAGTCCCGCCTTAGCATTTGGCCACCAGCAGCTCTGCCATTGACTTTGCTTGTCAAAAGGTTGCAGAAGGGGATCACATGACCCTGGAACACTGTGACCATTATAAATATGAATCAGTTGCCAAGCATCCAAATATAAATCACATGACCCTGGCCATGCTGCAATGGTCATAAGTATGAAAAATGGTCATAAATCATTTCAGTGCAATTGCAACTTTGAACAGGTTTTTTTTTTTGGTCAAGTTTTTGACACCTTGCTAGGTGGTACTCGAATATTGCCATATCCTAAACGTGGTACAATCGGTAAAAAGGTTGAAAAGCCCTGGACTAGAAGACCTCCAAAGTCCCTTCCAACTCTGTTTTTCTGTTAAGTTAGTTCTTCTAATCCATTCATTTATTGCATGTTTGATCAGGATTATAAAGTGTGATACATTTTCTCTTTGTTGTCTCAGATATTGCCAGGAGAAAGTGGGGGCATATGTAATTGCACCGAGTTACGGTGTATTACAGATAACAAATGGGAGACGTATCCTGTAAAATGCGAACGTCCACCAAAGCCCAAGTGTGCCAATGGGCTTGCTCCTGTAGAAGTATTGGATGAAAACAGATGCTGCACGCATTGGGAATGTGACTGTGAGCGCATATATTTATATAAACAACTTTGATGTTCTCTTGAAGGATCCCTCAAGTTATTGGACTGATGTTGTATTGCAAATACTGTATAGTGACATTTCCTGAAAAAGCTGCTTATTCCTATAAATTGAGCTTGGAGTGAAGAGATTCAGGGATCAGTCTCAGGACACATTGTGAAGAAAATAAAAAAAAGGCATTTTCTAAAAAAAAAGCAAGAAAATACATTGACCCATGCTCAAACAATAAGAAATCAACACTTATGCCTTTGACATTAAGAATGTTTCCTGGTTATAGAAAATTAGCATGCAGAAACACTGGAAAGCTGAAATCCTATTTGGTAGACAATTAAAATGAAGGAAACTAAATGCTATACTAATGAAAACAATAGTTTGCGTAGTGCTTAAGCCACTAGGCAGGAGACTAGGAGTTCTAGTCCTGTCTGAGGCACAAATCCAGCTGAGTGACTTTGGGCCATTCATCCTCTTTCAGCCCTAAGAAGAAGGTAATGGCAAACCACTTCTAAAATCTTGCCAAGGAAACTTCAAGATCTTGTCCAGGCAATCACCCAGAGTGAGCACTGACTCAAAGGCACTCCAAAATAAATAGCTAAAGTAATACTTTGAAAAAATACTAATGATATTTTCAGACACCATTTCAAGCATGCTATTGCTGTTGGGAGCAATTTCTCATGTGATGGATGGAACAGATACAATTAATAAAATAACATATAAAGTACCTAATTCATGAAGAAGTTCTTATGAATCAGTACTAGTTACTTCCTTCTACAAAAGGAAGAAAAAAAATTATATTACTGACTGTATATATTGGCATTTCCGTATAAAACAAATAAAACAGTCTTTTAAAGAACAAATGCAGACAGATTTATTCTTGTGAAAGAATACGTGCAGATAAATAAATAGATAGATAGATAGATAGATAGATAGATAGATAGATAGATAGATAGATAGATAGATAGATGGATAAATAATAAATTTAATCTAACGAAACCTTAGATATGAAAATCTAATCAATTCAAATAAATAAAAATATTCTCTCCCATCATATTCTTATTATCTAGCAATTGCTTAAAATACTGAGCAAAATCAAAATTAAAAAATTGAAAGGAAGAAAAGAACTGGTTCCAGCATGCTTTTCCTACTGAAATGCTTCTGTCTCTGCTTAGGGAGAATTCTGTAATTGGAAAGCAATGTGAGAATTTCTTTTTCTTATGGGGAAATTTCAAAGAATTGTCTATTCAGGGTTTTTTGCCCCCAAATTTGTCAGACAATTTCAATATCCCTTTTGTGCTCATCTCTTAAATGAGAGTGACAATGTTTTATTCTAATCACAGTTTTCTTGACAACTCTTTTTAGATTTTCTAGACTAATTTATTCCCCAAATCCATTAGGAACCCCTGCCATTTCTTTTAGTTATTTATATAAGTTCCCAGCAAATAATCAACTCTATTGTCTTTCTGAAGGCTATTGCACTGGCTGGGGAGATCCACATTATATGACATTTGATGGCCTCTACTACAGTTACCAAGGTAATTGTACCTATGTCCTAATGGAAGAGATTAATCACACCATCTACAACTTTGGAGTGTACATTGATAACTACCACTGTGATCCAGCACAATCTGTCTCTTGCACCCGTACTCTCACCATAAAGCACGTGTCCCAGGAAGTGCGCCTCAAAACGGTCAAACTGATTCCTATGAAAGTAGAGGTATGTGTAAAATGGCTTACGTTTCAGTACAAATTTGTAAATAATGGGTATGACAATAACAAATCTTTACTTATCAGATTCAACTGAGAATTTATTACACTAACCTCACAAATGGCCAGTAGTTTTCACCTCTGGGGCACATATCATGCAGAGTAAAAATTACAATACTTCTCACCATTACCTCACAACAACCCTTTGGATAGATAACTTACAGATTATTCATATTAATGTTCCAGTTTTCACTTCAGGTGAAAAAACCTGAGTTTTTTAAAAAATCTAATCTTTAAGGACATATATGGAAAAGCTTTCATCCATTGACTCTAACATTAATAGTGATCATATATTCTTACAGTTCCCCAGTATCTATGTGGTAAATATCTGTGTTGTTTTTGGTCAAGTAGCCATATCCCTAGTTTGAAAGGAGGGAAGGTGGTTGAAAGCAGCCACATTTTTCTTATTCTTCAAAAACTGCTTCCGTTTAGCTTTTCTCTCCTATCTCTTTCAGGCAACTCTGTGGTTTTTTCTTGTTCCTTTCACTAAATCCCTGCTTGCTGGCATAATTCAGACAATGTCTACCAAGCACCCTTCATGGATTTCATTACAATATAGTTTTCATTACAAAAGAGTTTTGAAATGTACTTTCATTTAAAGCAGAGAGAGGAGGGCTGTGGAAAGGAGAACACAACAAACTTCCAAACTGTCTAATGTGTAGCAAAGAACCTATGTGATGTCCTTCTTCAACTTAAAAGAAATGGCTTCAAAACTTAATAAATAAACAAAATGGATTAGCAGTACCCAAGTAAATACCAGCAATTATCCCATTTCGAGATAATAACCATCCATTCACTCAGGCACATTTGAAAAAAGCTTCTTGTTAACCTTTTGGACCTGATGTTTTGAAATTTAAACCAGCCCCAAGCTAGAAACCCAAGGATTGAATGATTTTTGCAGGCAAGTATGGTTCCTTGGGAAGATGCAATTTCCAGGATACTCATACTAAGCCTTAATAGTATATATGTCCACTGTTTATCTCCTTGACTGACACACTATAACTGTAGCTGTTTATAGGAAGGTGACAGATGCCCAGTTACAAGTGTCAGTGCAACATAAACTTAACAGTTGTAGCTTGCTGGCAATCTTTCTTTCCTTTCTGAGATGACATATTTGCCCAGTAAAATAAGTTGTTCTGCTCCGTTCCACTTTTACTAATAAAGAAAACGTATGGCTCCCTTATTCCCAGAAACTTGTGGAGTTTGGCCTCAAATTAGTCATGACCTATTATTCCCACAAACAGTAAAACCAGCTTTTCAGCCTTGACCTAATGTTAGTCATGTCATATGGGATCAATTGGCCTAATGTTAGCTATGGTCCACGGTACCATTTTAAGTTGCTGATGGGCTTTGCATATATGCACATCTGTAAGGAAAATCTACTTGCAGCACATTTATACTTGACACAATCATTGATTGAGTTATGGCTAGCTAGAATCTCCTTGTAGTAAAATGACCATATCACAGTGTTAGAGAGGTAAAATACTTTACATCCTACTCACCACATCTAGTCCTAGTCCTCCAAAACCACTTTCAACCACAATTTGCTTGGAATCTGAAATCTGCCTCAGATTTCCTCCCATAGACCGGTACGCTCCCACAGAGTGGGTCTCCTCAGGGTGCCGTCGGCCAAACAGTGTCGGCTGGCGACCCCCAGGGGGAGGGCCTTCTCTGTGGGTGCCCCCACCCTCTGGAACGAACTACCCCCCGAGATCCGGATGATTCCGGATCTCCTTACTTTCCGCCGCGCCCTCAAGA
>NW_015386758.1:67129-96666 GCF_001527695.2 Protobothrops mucrosquamatus
TCAAAATTAGAAATGTTGCCAAAACCTTTTATTTTGATGGGCCTTTGTCAATGCATGTGTTCTATTCAGGTTACTGAGGCTATTGTACTTCAGTTATGATCTTAAATTAGATTGTGTGAGCTATTTTAATTCTGATGTAGTATTTTATTGTTTTGTACTGTGTTTATTTATAGCCACCTTAAAAATAAAAACTACTACTCTTGCTGTTATTATGATTTCATTATTTCCAGAAAGAAACCAGTTTTAAGTTGTGGCCTAACAATAATCAAATCTACAGCACCTCCTTATTCTTTAATGGAATAAAGCAGGCTTCCCATTTCAAAGCATCATTGTTTTTGCCTTTTTAAAATACTTTTCTTCTGCCCCAACTTTAGCTTCTTAAAAGAAAGCATGACCTTAGTAATCACAGGTACAAACCAGTCACGGTTCATACCTTAATACACGTTTAGTGCCAACCAGTGGTGAGATTCAAATATGTGAATCTGTGTAGATGACACTTCTGGAAGTCTATTCTGGGCCTGGGCAACAAAAAATTAGCTACTGGTTCTGCCGAAATGGTGCGAACTGGCTGAATCCCACCACTGGTGCCAACTCATTCCAACAATTCACTCAATGTTGAGAATTTTATAGCTGTTTCAGGCAAAGCAAATAAACATTTTTTTCTAACTCTATCATTCAGTTTTAAAAAGCACATTGAGCTTTTTTTTTTTCTTTTCAATTTCTGCTGAAGAAAATCCTAATTTGACCTGATAGCCTGCCCATCTGCCCCAGAAAGAGTGAATTTTTATATGGTCAGGTTTCTCCCATTTTATGGATTCAAGCTGGGAAATTTCTTGCTTACAGTTGAATTCATATTTTGCATCAACCAGATCTCCCTGTACCTCCTAAGATTTATGTCAAGTTTACTTAAGACTGTGACATCAATTCGGTAACATTGTTGGAATGACGGCTTTAGACAACAGATGTTTCAAGAACATTTTATTTTGTGCACTCAACCATCATGTAACTAATAGGCTCAGTTCTATTATGGGATCCCAGGCTAGTTGACAAAACCATGTTTTGAGGATCTTTCGGAGTCACTCTGCCTGCCTGCCTGCCTGCTTGCCTGTATATAAAATCTTCTTAGGTCTATCATAATAAAAAGATATGTGGGGGCAGCGGAGAAATTATTTCATTTTAACCATGGTTCCTATTTAATTATATTCTTTCTGACTTCTTGAATATTAGGTGACTGTGAATCATGTGCAAGTGGGTTTACCTTATGAAAAATATACCCTGAAGGTTTACAAGTCTGGTATAAACTACGTGGTGAAACTAGTTAGATTGAATATAACTGTAACATACAATGGCATGGCCTTCACAATCAGGATGCCCTATGCAACGTTTGCCAACAATACCCAGGGACAATGTGGTAAGAATGACTATACTTATGTCTGTAAAATGAACATTGTAAAGTAGATGATTGCAAAACTATCTGGAACATACAAGGTAGATATTGTAACACAATATCCAAATAATCAATTCTAACATATAAATTATGTAATCATAATTTTGCATGTCAGTGATTTTTTCCAACAGTGAGGATTTTTGACATATGATATAAAAAGCAAGCACGTATATAGAATGTACAAAAGCTTTTGTTATCAGCTGTGTGACTTTGTCTGTTTTTCCCTTCTCTTTATTTTCAGTATTGCTACTGGCAGTGTTAAGGTTATTGCCAACTGCTGCCTATTACTGTTATTACAAATTTAGATAGCAAATTATTTTTCATCAAACAATATGATGGAAATATAAGTATGAATTTTTTGTGTGGTTCCTTTGCCACTCCAATTTAGGAAAATGCAACAACAATATCCAAGATGACTGTATGTTACGGAATGGGACTGTTATACCTTCTTGTGAAATAATGGCAGATGACTGGGTTATTTATGATCCAGAAAAACCACATTGTGAACATATGACCCCACCTGAGAAACTTCCAACTCCTGCTCCCTGCAAACCATCTCAGTTGTGTGAGCTTCTAAAAGGAAGGTAAATAGTCTGTACATTACTTTCACATTTGTTTTTTTTCCCTGTTTTTAAATCATGCCATATGCTTACGATTTGATTTTTCTCCAGTAGCCTGCTCTACTGAGTAATTTTATTTAACCAATTGATAGTGTGCCTATATATGTCATTCTTGGACCATTGCTTGTATGAATTTGTACCACTTGCACTTTTTCACAACATATTTTGGACCCCATTCAAAACTTTCTAGCTTGATCTGGTAACATTGCCCTCATCACAATCTCAACTCATTCATGAAATGCTCTTGTCATCATCTGTCCTGAAATAAAAACAATATTTTCCCCTTTAAGTTGATACCATCCTATCATAGTGTCATGGAGTGGAATATCTAGCGCTTTTTGTCAGCCATATAATGGTCAACTGACCTGTTATGGGTATCAGTAGAGATTCATTTGGGAAGTGTTTGATTTTTTAAGACTAATTAATTATGACTACCAAATCTCAGCTGCAAAAGTTTAGGCCATTATTAAATGGCAGCAGGTGATAAAAAAAATTATAACGCTTTGCTACATTCTACGTTGCCCAGAATTTTACAACTCTAACTGGGTAGTTTTTAAATCTAGCCACAAAAGCTTATATTGCTTTCTCTGGTAGCTTAGAAGAATGTTCACTCGCTTTAGGTAAAGTATCTGGTGGATGAACATTTTCCTTGAAGAAATGCTCCTTTACCATCAATGACCTTATACTTATTATATGTATATATTTATTCAGTACATTTCAGGAGTGTCATGCCGTCGTTAATTTTACAAGCTACTATGAGGCCTGCGTGTTTGATAGCTGCCGAATGCCCAACGAATTAATGGAATGTGCAAGTCTTCAAATTTATGCAGCAACCTGTGCAGATCAGGGGGTTTGCATTGACTGGAGAGGACAAACCAAGGGAGCATGTCGTAAGTCTCCATTTCTAAAATTTGTCTGAAACTGAATAAAGAACTACAGGACATGCCTTTCCAAACAACCTCCCCCACTTCAGTGGGAGAGCATCAGTGAAAGTGTGTACATTAACTTGAAACACGTTACTTTATTTAGGCGATTCAATTTTCTATTGATGGAAACTATTCTTTTTTTTCTTAAAACATGGTAAATCTGTCAATGAATGTGCTCTGGGGACAAGAGAGGTGTAGAAGGTGTATCAATATTTGGAAGGTGCATGTTAACAGTGAAGAAATAGCAGATGAATGAAAATGTGGGATGTGGAGAATGGGGACAGGTCACCCTCCATTTCTCTCTCTCTCTCTTTTTGGGTAGCATCTCTTGGGTTTTTCCCAATATGCTCAGTTACTCATTCTCCTAACGTGGATAGCCTATGCAGGATAAATTAGATCACTTCATTAACCCAGAGATGGTGTCCAATGTGAAATGCTCATCCCATCAAGAGAAGACGAGGTGCAAAAAAAAAAAAAAAAGGATAATAGAAAAAAGTGAGGAGTCTTTAGTGGTCTCTGAGCTTGCCTGTTTTCTTGCAGATGTTTCATTACAGAAACTAGGCAATATCATCAGTTCCAGTCAAAGCATTGATGATGTTGCCTAGTTTGGATAATGGAATGTCTGCAAGAAAACAAGCAAGCTCAGCGAGCACCAAGGACCCCTCATGTCAAACCTGAGCTACAAATATTCTCCTTTATTAGAAAATAGTGAGCTTTTTCTGTAATCACAGAGTAGAAGATAACTTTGTAATCATACTTGCAAATGAAATCAGAAGCTTCTTTCTATTTCTTTGTATCCCTTTCTCTTCATTTTTCTTTCTTTCTCTCTTTCTTCATTCTCTTTATTCTGTATCAATGTATGTTAGTTTTTATGTTCTCTTTAAAACTTTTAATAAAAAAAGGAATATAAAAAAGAGAGAGGGGTCAGAAGAGGTCCAGGAAGGTTGAAGAATATACCAATTAATCTCTTTCTACCACCTTCCCCTTTTTCCTGCTTCTAAGGGTTTGTGCCTATTTGTGCTTCATCATGGCCCCATTGCACCTAACAGAGTGTACCTTCCTTCTTAAGGCATTACCTTAATCTTATCTCCTAGCTCATGAATGAATCTTGAGTTGTTATTCAATGCATGAGCATAAGAGTTATATTTTCCCCCAAATGTGGTATCCAAAGGCAGTCCCAAATAATGTAAAAAAATAATGTAAAATGTAAGCTTTGCCAAACTTTATTTTGGAGGGTGTTATCATTCATCCGTTGTATCATCTTCATCTTCATCCCTTGTTTTTATTTTTCCAGCCGTTATCTGCCGACCCCATAAAGTGTACAAAGCATGTGGTCCTACTATAGAAGAAACTTGCAAATCAGGGTAATCCATTTTCTGACATTCCAGATTCAGAATTATTTAAATGTGATTATTTTTGCAGTGTTGTTGTTTAATATAACATGCCTGTGTTTAAGAAGGATAGGGTTCCTATCCTTTTAGAAGAAATCCAGAATTCAGTTTTTGAATGAGATGGGCAGCCATATAAATGTGATAAATAACTAGTAAATGAAAACTCTTAAAACTCTGGATTTGGCTTAGAAAGCTGAAATGTATAAGCTATGAACACATAACATGCAATTTATGCATTTGTTGGGACAGTCGTTTAGTATATATAGTGCAGGGGTAGTCAACCTTGGCTCTTTTATGACTTGTGGACTTCAACTCCCAGAATTCCTGAGCCAGCATAGCTGGTTCAGGAATTCTGGGAGCTGAAGTCCACCAGTCATAAAAGAGCCAAGGTTGACTACTCCTGATATAGTGAATGAAGAAACAAATTCCTTCCTGCACTCTGAGTTGTTATATGATTCTGCGAAGCAACACAACTGCTTATCTTCCTGTCTGTCCTCAAATGCCTTTAATTAAAGCTGCAAGCATTTGCCAGATATGTGAACAATTGTTGATTTTTTAAAAAAAAACCCTCATCTTTTATTGTAGATTAATAGAACAAAACCAGACACGACAAATGGAAGGGTGTTTCTGTCCTGAAGGAACCAAACTTTATGACACTGCTATAGATGTATGCGTGGAAATCTGTGGTAAGTTTGGTTTTCTGACTCTGCTTTTTCTCAAACATACTTAGGATGTGGTCCAATGTATGCTTGCATCTGGGAGTAAATCTCATTGAACTCAGTGGAGTTTACTTCTCAGCTGGCATGCATAAAATTACATTTTTACTGTTCTCAATAATAAAATATAAATAATGGAAATTATCTTAACATTAATGGAGATACTTTTGTTTTTAGGATGTGTTGGACCAGACGATATTCCCAGAAAGGTAAACAACATGTCTGTTACTTTTGTGTGAGTCTGACAATCAACTATATATTTTCTGGAATAGGTTTGCTTTATGATAGAATTCTGATCTTTTTTTCCTATCAGCTTGATTTTATATTTTACTTTCATCTATGTGCAGAACTTATCCATGCTAATAAAGCTAGGTAATGAAGAATATGGGGAGAGTAGCTTAATCAAGGGTGCACAGACCTTTGCTTAGCAGAAAGTCACTGTCTAATATGAAAGTCACCAGCATTATATGAGTGGCAAGACTTTGAAACAATAAAAAAATTCTATTAATGATGACAGCTATGACAATATATTAAGGTTTATCATAAATATTACAGGAATTTCAGTGAGTCAACAGATGAGATTATTAGATTACTCAACTCAGGATGGTGGTTGCAATTGTATGCAATTTGTATGTTGCTCAAAGTCACCTTGGGTAGTGAGATGGGTGGCATATAAATATAATAAATAAATAATATTAAAGCTCCACCCCTTTTTATGCGCATTGCATATAAAATGAATCTGAGCTTCAGTATTATGTGAATGGAGTTGCCATTTTTAGTTTTTTATCTGCCAATGCCCCTACCCAATGAGTTGAGTAATCCCTTCTGTTAACTCCTAGAAATTCCTGTAACATTTATGATAGTCCTTCAACGATGCATGTGGGTGGGATCAGATTCATTCTGTTTAATATTCTGTAGGTTCTTATGCTATTAAGCAGTTACTCTTTCCCATTGATAGTTTGGGGAGAACTTTCAGTTTGACTGCAAAGACTGTACTTGCATGGAAGGTGGAAGTGGCATTATCTGTGAACCCTACAAGTGTCCAATACCAGTTGATGAAGTACAGTGTGAAGGGGAAGGATATCAGAAGATCACCAAAATTAATCCTAATGACAAATGCTGTTCAGACACTGTGTGTGGTGAGTATGTCCATATGGATACCATATGTCAATGATAGTGATACTGTGTGACCTACACAATTCTATACATTTATTTCTTAATGTCATCTCTCTCAGGCAGCCAGGCTAGAATCTTTGGAAAACCACTCTCAGTATAGAAAATATGATGGTATTTCAAGTGATGTGCATTCGTGGCCCAACTCATTTATAAAGCATTGTTACAAAGAAAGTTAACTTAATAAGATTTTCTCATTACAGTTTTTTTTTCAATATACAGAAGAGTCTCTAAACTTAAAGAATTTCCAAGAATACAGTTGCTT
The DNA here is from genome assembly GCF_001527695.2 of Protobothrops mucrosquamatus. Lineage (NCBI taxonomy): Eukaryota > Metazoa > Chordata > Lepidosauria > Squamata > Viperidae > Protobothrops > Protobothrops mucrosquamatus. The sequence continues at coordinate 73,668 of NW_015386758.1, forward strand.
TATTCTGCAATAGATTATGTTTAGAAGAAAATGGATAATTTTCCGATGTGGAAGTTGAATTTTTCCTTTCTTCTTCATAGAGTGCAACACCACTCAATGTACGACCAAGCCTCCTCAGTGTGATCCAGGATTCATAGCTGTTGCTAACAACACTGAAGAACACTGTTGTCCTTCTTATCAATGCAGTAAGTCTCTTTTAATTAACTCTGAAAGGATGAATATAAGGCTTTGGTAAATTCAGCTTGACACTTTGATTCTAAATGTGTTACATTAGAATTATGTCTAGTTATCATCAATGGAAATTGCTTCCACAAAATACTTATTTCATCACCTAGCGCTTATCAACTTTAGACTACAGGCAGTGGTGGGATTCAAATCAACTTTAGACTACAGGCAGTGGTGGGTTTCAAATATGTGAACAACCGGTTCTCTGTGTGGATGTCGCTTCCTGAAGTCCATTCTGGGCCTGGGCAACAAAAAATTAGGTACCGGTTCTGCTGAAATGGTGCGAATTGGCTGAATCCCACCACTGACTACAGGTATTTTGCAATGAACAGCATGATATTCTGCTCACAGATTTTTTTTTAAATTCCTTCCGTATCTATAAATTTGTCCTTTTTCTTGCCCATCTGTAATATACCTGATTTATAAATTTATAAATACTTGTTTCTATTCATTAATTTGAATAATACATAATAGAGATCTATAATTCCTACCCATCTTGCATTCATGTGAACTTCGGTAGAACATTCTATGGGAGTGACTGATAATTAGGAATGAAGACATTGGTTCACTTACATTTCCCCAAATCTCCCACCACAACTGGCCACATTGGGTTCGCTGGTGGTTTTAAAACAAACTATTTGGATAACCATAGATTCCCCATCCATAAGCACTGCACAGTTCAGAGTTGTTTAGATAAATTAAAAAGTTAAATGAATGACAATATCTTTAGCGGGCATCTGTAAATGCAATAATTGGGGAGAAAAGGGGAGAAAATGTGTTGTTACTTTATTTATCATTCTATAACAGAGAATGAATATCAACAAGCTGTATAATATACAGTTACTTTTAAGCAAAGAGCCTAAAGTACTGACAAAGACTTTTAAACAATTCTTTTCTCCAGATCCTAAAAAAGTGTGTGTGAAGGATGGTAATGAATATAAGGTAAAGTTTTCCTTTCTTCCTAAGACGGAATTTTTTTTTTTTACTCAATCTCATAGTCCACCTCTTAACAGAATTGCAATTTTAGAAGGCTTATTTATAAAGGTAAATAACAAGCATGAGTTATAACTGAGAGTTAGTGAGCATCATGTCAGGGAAAATAGTAAAACCAAGGAAAGAGTTGTAGAAGACTGACCTTCGGGAATATGCCTACTAAATCCACCCTGGCCCAAGGCATTCTGGGATAACCAGGATTTCAGCACATAGTCAGTTAACCTGCTTTTAGAACCAACTCACTTATCCGATTTTGTTACTGTGCTTAGATCTTTTAGGATACTTCATTAATACACAAAGTACATATCTACTTAAAAATAAGTTCTATTGAAATTGATACTATAGAAAATCCTATGCATGTTTATAATCGAATAGATCCCATTGAGCACAGCAGGATTCGTTTCTGATTAGACCAAAACGTGTGGGTCTGTGGCCCGTAGACTGGGAAAGTCTCCTCAACAGATCGTGCTGGAGCTATTATGGTGGCCAGTTGGGAGAAGCTGCAGTGGTGCAGTATTATTTTTAAGTACATGTTGTCCTTGATTTATGACCACAATTAAGCCACTGAGGGCTCCTGCCTCTCTTGTCTGATCATTTTCTAGACAATATCTCTTTCCCCATCCTGAAGGTCATTCTCAAATACCATTACAAGGGAATAGCAAAGTGGACAAATAGCAACAATAGAAAGAAAGAGTTAGAGGTTTAAGAATCCATGTAATAAATTCCAAAATTGCAGTAAATTCTCTAATCTCTGGTGGCCTTTCTCATATCAGAGTTACAGTAATTTTGTAAGAAATATATTGGATCAGATCTGGTTTGCCTTATTCTTTGCTAATTAATGAATTTCCCTGCTTTGTTCCAGCCTGGTTCAGAAGTCTTAGGAGGTCAGTGTGAAGAGTGCACATGCACAAATCGACAAAACAGCACCACTCTTCTGAATATCATAGAGTGTAAGGATATCCCATGTAATGTGAAGTGCCAGGAGGTAAGCAGTTCCACTTATATAAGCAGATAAAGCAATATGAGGGAAAACAAGTAGACAAGCAGGATTGTGGAAGAACAGCTTCCTGTAACCTAATTAGTAACATTTATAAGCTTGAGGATAAGCTTCACTATTAGATAGAATGAAGCAGCCACTATTCAAGCAAGATTACATTTTTCAAAACAATCAGCTTATGTATAGAACTGGGATGGAAAGATTTTCATCCTTTGCCTCTAGCAGGAAAAGTATCTTGGGTCAACTATGAAGAGTTAAATATCATTAAGGAAGGGGGGGGAAAAAACCAAGATGGGAAGAGAAAGCCAAAATAGTTCAACAAAGAGAACTGAACATTGTTAATAGGCCCCAAATTCTGAGAAGGAGGAAGATTTCAAAAGTAGACAATAGCTGGTTCTAACAATAATTTGTCAATGGTGGAATCATAGTGGCCATTCTAGGCAAAATATTTTGCCATGCTGGCTGGGAGTGATGAATAGTGGGCTGAGCTATCCTAACAATCAGGGCTATTGCTTCTGAAGTGACAATGAATACATTTGGGAACAGACCAGCTCAAGGACAATAAGCTTTTTTTATTACTTATTTCACCCAAGAACTGAGCAATGGGTTCATCCTAGCAGAAACTTCCTGTCATACCCAGCAATGCTAAAGATCTCAAGCTGCCTTGCCAGGAACCCAATCCCTTTAATCTCAATGCCAGTCACATGTATAGAAACTCTGGGCAGAGCAAAAGTGTGTCTAATAGGGATTTGCCTATCACTGCCTTGGAACAGAAATACTATGTCATTCCATACCCATCCTGCTGGCTGCTCGTTCATAGGTTGCCCTCCCCAACCAAGATTATAGATCTTGTTGAAACCACCAGGGGTTCATGTTAGCCTGATAATCTCAAGGCTGACTCCCAAGGCTACAGCATCAAAAACAAGCCCAGCATTTACCTGGGCTTCTTTGGCCCAATGCAAAGACCCTACAACACCCTATAGAAAAGCATTAGAGAGGTTCCCTTGCTGGTAAGAACCACATATGACATGGTATCCATGGACAAGAAGTTTGCTGAAAATTCCATTTCCCTCCAGGAAGGAGGACCAGTTGTCTCCTTGATTAGCCCTGTATTTCTACCTTTTATGGCATTCTTAGACAAAGATGTTGAGAAAATAAGTCACGACCTGCTTTCCAGGCTGGAGGTAGCTTGACCTGCTGTATTTCTGCCAGTCTTGAAGGCACAGCAGAGCAACTGAACAACCAGTTGGCATTAACTGGATCATTCTAGCTAGTTAACAGCTCCAGGATCAGATTGCCTACCTCAGAACAGAGCACTGAAGAAAGGATGGCTGTCTGGAATTAGAGTAGGGATACTTGTTTCTATTAATTTTTTTTAAAGTCCTATTTGAACATCACCTCAGTTGTGTATCTCTTTCTCTGTAGGGCTATTCTCCTGTTCGATACCCTGGTGACTGCTGTCCAAAATGCGTGCAGACAAGTTGCGTTATAAGAACAATAGAAAATGAGATTCTCATCTTAACTGTAAGTTTATTTTTTTCATAATTATCTTCAGGTAGTAATGCTTTTCTTGGCATTGAAAACATTTGCTACAAGATAGAATGTGAAAAAAGTGAAAAAAAAATGGAAATTTGTCACTGCATCAGCACCTTCTCATGATTTTCCTTAATCCACTATCCTCACAATACTTAGGTGTCTATGTGAAATTTCTCCAGAGGATATGCATTCAGATTAAGCACAAATGAAAAAGAAAACTAATGCATTTCCATTCAGTTTATAGTTGTTGTAATACAAAATGAATGCAAAAGTGAAATAAGAAATGAATGTGGGCATATTGATATCTATTTTTTCCACTTAGAAGAAATGGGTTTGGGCATATTCACATCTAGTTTTTCCAATTTATTTTGTCTAGTTCACTATTACAGGTTGAAGGGATGAGGTCCTGAGTGGGTTGTTCATTTGTGCCGACAAGCATCAATAGGGTTAGTCTTGATAGAAATTGCAAGAAAAATAATGGAGACTCGAGGCACACAAATCTCAATTAAATGAGGGTGAGGGAAATTGAGTAAAGGTTAGAATGGAAATAAGATAAAACGAATGTAGCTTGTAAATCAAAAGTTGAAAAACTTCATTCCTTTACATATTTTTTAATTTCTCTATTTTCTCTGTATTCCATCTTTCTGCTACTGACAAAGCAGCTTCCTTGCTTGGTCTCTTCTCTGCACTCGTTCTAGAGTCTCAACAACTTTTTTCTATTGTGGCGACCAAAACTGGATGCAATATTCCAAATGTAGCATTATAAAGTGGTACTTGATTCTGTGCCTCTGTTAATGCAGTGTAGAACTGCATTGGCCTTTTAACAGCTGCAGCCCACTGCTGGCTCATATTTAAGTGATTGTCCACTAGGGCTCCAAGATCCTTCTCACAGTTATTACTATTGAGCCAGGTACCTCCTATTCTATATCTGTGCATTTGGTATTTCTTACCTAAATGTAGAACCTTACTTTACTTACCACTGAATTTCATTTTGTTAGATAGGGCCCAGTGTTCAGATCTGTCAAGCTCCTTCTGTATCTTGAGCCTATCTTCTGGATTGTTGGCTATTCCTGCCAGCTTGGTGTTGTTTGCAAATTTCAGGAGTTCCACTTCTATCTCCTCACCTCACAGCCCTATTGGTTTGGCCCTCCACACCAGTCCCAGTTTTTCATGTTGGCCTTGGGAAAATTAATTGCCCACCCCTGCTCTACAGCTTCCCAGGTATCGAGTATGAGTGGGGAAAGAATTTATCATGCCAGTTCATTTTCTTTAAGAGGATGCCTCCATTGAATGTCTATTCTGCTCTTTGTGAGAAGAAAGGTGTTTTTTTTTAACAAATAGGAACCTATTTAGTCTTAAACTTGTTTGCTTCTTTCAAACAGCCTGGTGACAGTCAGAATGATCCCAAAGACAACTGTACTCTTTACACCTGTACAAGGATTCATAGGCAGCTGATTTCTTCTACGTCTGTGATTACCTGCCCATCATTTGATGAGAAGAGATGCCAACCTGTGAGTTAAAAGTTGAATCTACACATAGGATACCATGAAAAAGCATTAATTTGATTCAGATTGAATAGGGTAGAAGCAAGAGCTGAAGTAGATTTTATGTGGGATGCTGGAACACTGTCACATTTAATACTGAAAAATAAGCAAAGATGCTTCAGACTGGAAAAGTTTATCGTTTAAATACAACAATTAATTACTATTAAACATGTCTTATTCACACTGAGGTATCCCAGTACATCCCATAAGGTGAAAGGTCAGAGTTTCAAGAGTTCATTCCCAGAAGCCCTCTGAATCTATACCTCCTGGCCTGTCCTTTGTCAGGGGAGTGGCTTGCAGCTTCTCCTGTCACTACCTGTCTTCCAAAGACTGCCTCACCTGGTATGTTCCCCTCAACCCAGTGTGTAAGATAAGACATCCAGCACCTATAATTTCCAGTGAAAGGGAAAAAAATGAGAGGGAAAGTGAAATAATTCTCCTAGAATTGCAGTATAAAGGTATGTAATGAAAGGTTTTAGGCCTTTCTTTTCCTTTGAGAAACACATCCATCTCACAAGAGATATTAAACATTAAACGTTTGGGTATATTTTTTTAAGATGCAATAGAATGTGAGAATAGATGCAATAGAATGTGAGAATGACCTTGGGAGATAGAAGGAACACCTACAGCCTAGGCAGAAGGTCTCCAAGGTCATCCCCACATATTGCCACAATGGCGCAAACAGTCATTTTTCAATGCTGATGATGTTGAAAGAAATAGATATAATTTGAAGAAAAACATATTAACTAACAATCAAATATTATACCAAAAGGATATTATTATTGTTGTTGTTGCTATTTATTATTATTATTATTATTATTATTATTATTATTATTATTATTATTATTATTATTATTATTATTATTATTATTATTATTATTATTATTATTATTATTATTATTATTATTATTATTATTATTATTAGACTTCTGGAACATTTCAGACATATATCATCCATTTTTGCTCTTCAGAAATGGATCATGACCTGTACTGGTAACAAGGGAACTGAGCAATGTGGATATGAACTGAGCAATGTGGATAGGCTGCAGAGTAGTCCCAATAGGATCAATACAGAATAAACAAATATAAACACATGGCTGTATTTCCACTATGGGTGGAATTCTTCCTTCTAAAAACTAGCAGAGTAACGGAATCTACAGCATGCTCATGTTTGAGATTAGCATATTCTTCATCTAAGAAATAAGGTAGAGGGAAAGATTGTTCTTTTCCCTATCTGTCCCTTGAAATATCATAAACTACAAATCCCATAATTCTGAGGAAGCATGGCGGGTATTATACTGCAGAACATCAGAGCATTCATTTTAGTACAATTTGCAGTTCTAGTAGGTGGTTATACATGTTTTGTTATTATTTTGTTTGTAGGGCACCCTTGTATACTTGCCTAATGGCTGTTGTAAGACATGTAAGTATTATAAAAATACATATACTTTCATTCTAAAGGAATTATATATCTGTATATAATGAGAAAAGCTGAGGGGCAATTAAATTATATAAATCAATATTTATTTGAGATAGGTTCACCCACTTGTACTCTATTAAATTATTACTTTTCTATTGAAGAAAAGCAATAATTTGATAGAGTACAACTGATGCTCATTCTATTGATGCTCAGCTTATACATATTTGCTTGATTAATGAACCATGTTAAAAAGAACAATTAGCAAACATGAAAATATCCCTAGTTAAGAAGGTTGTGTTTGTGTGATTTAAAGAATGCTTGGCTCTAAATAATAAAGGTTAGAGCTTTATACCTAGGAACATGATCCCTTCAAAGAAACTAAATTGAAAGGTATTTGCAAATGTTGCAATACAACATTCTTAATTGATAGGTTTATTAAGGACCTCCCTTAATTTTCCTTGATGTTTTCAATGGGAGAGATGAAAATCCCACTGAAAATGTTGAGGAAACAGAACACATTCCTGGTTCCTATTTCTGCAGGAACATGCCTGGAAGAATGGAAGCTATTATCTACCTGCTGGATTATAGGATTGTACACCTGACAGAGGAAATGGGATGACTTCTTATTTTAACGAAGTCAAACTATTTTTTTCAGTGATCTTGGTGACTGGATAGCAATGTANTGCGGCCGGCCTGGCGTAGTTTGATTATGTTTCAGTGGGGGGTTTTGTATGGGTGTGTTTTTAGAACAGGCCTGTTATTTAATTCGATTTTAGAACAGAAACTATTTATTTATTATCGTGGTTTTTAGTATCGCCTGTTCACCGCCCTGAGTCCCGTAAGGGAGATAGGGCGGTATATAAATTTAATAAATAAAATAAATAAAAATAAATAATGCACGGGAAAATCCTCTCTCTTTGTTTACATCTTTTTATATATGCTCAACTTAAAACCAATGGAAGCGTCCCCATTTGCACTCTGTTGACAAATTCTATGCAAAATTTAACTTTCAAAAAAGACTCATTCATTTCATCAGAAAGATTGATAATGGTTTAATTTTCCTGTCTAAAATATCTGGTTTTATAAATTTCGTGGGCATTCTTTCCCTTTCAGACACCCAACCAAATTACATTTAGCTAGGTATTTGATACAAATTTCTGAAAGGAAATTATTGACTATGCTGAACACTCCATCCAGGAGAGCTAAAAGCTTGAAACTTATGCTTGCATTTGAATGCCAGTCTTTTTATACCTTTTGTTTGATAGGTATATTGATGCCAGGTGGCTCATCGTGCTCGGCCACTCAAACAATGGACTATATCAATTACAATGGCTGCCGTTCAGAGGAACAAGTCTCTGTGACTCAGTGTGAAGGAAGATGTGGAACTTTTTCACTGTATGTAAAATGCTGAAATCCACTGATATGCTTGTGTGCAAGACAACTCTAGATTTCTAACTTTGTTCAAAGTTATTGTATTATCTTTTTTTTTTTGTTCCCAGCTGTGAAAGAGGGTGCAGTGATAGAGTTGGGGATCTGATGATTTGGATAAATGAAATAGGGTAATGAATGGTTTCCACATGGAAGAATGACAGGCCAATGGATTATAATAGACTTTATAGGCAAATTCTGATTTATAAATTATTATGTGCAATTGAAAACCTTGAAAATATTAAAAGTGAATTGTAGGGAATAAGCTTTACGGCTGCTGCCAAAGCAATATGATTTAGTTTTCCATAGAAAAGCAAACTGGAGATAGATTGTAGGAAAATTTTAAAAAAGAAAATTTAGATATTAAAAAAATGGATTAAGTTGAATATGTTTAAATTGAGATTTTCATCCTGAGAAACTGTCTTAAGTCTTAGTTGTCAAAGGTATAACTACTATTGTTATACTTATTCATAAATTGCATTAATTATTTAATAATACAGACTATTTAAAGATTCCATCTTCTCACTGGACCTTCCAAATTAAGAAAGATAAATTTTGGAAGATTTACTGAAGGGGGATTCAGAAGACTTTGGGATGAAGATGTCTTCTCAGAGAAGATGCTTCTGCTAGAATTTCTCAATGTCCCTTTCTCTTGACCTCAGTCTCTTGACCCAGCCCACCTGTTCAGCAGAATCACCTGCTATTTGGAGGAACATTTTCATAAAGTCTTATGCTCCTAGGGAAAGAGAAAACATAAAGTACTAGTCTTCCGTATATTCACTTCAACATGGACATGTTTTTTAAAAAGGTGTTGCAGTTGGTAGGAATATAATTAGATAATCTTGCGGAGTAGGCCAAATAGTGAAGACTAGTGTTGTAGATACAGAGAGACACTGGGTAAACCATGTTTGTACATTGCAGAAATCCTATATCCAACTTAGCATTTTCAAATATCCACAGAGGAGTAAAAATAGAATCAATACAAATTTGGAATTGCATTTTTTTTATCTTTGTTTGCATAAAATTGATTGTCTTTGTTAAATCTCCAAGAAACAGAGATTGGGTTTTTTTGTTGCCTATTTTTGTCAGTGGGGAATTTTATAGAAATATGGAAAAGTTCCCTATGATGAGTTGTGAAAATGCCAGTTTCCAGATACTCTGAAGTAAAGCCAAATGCATGCTTCAGAATAAGTAAATCTGACAATAAAAACCAAACAGAGCACAATTAAGGAGGAATAAGAAGGACAATTATTATTATTAATAATAATAATAATAATAATAATAATAATAATAATAATAATAATAATAATAATAATAATAATAATAATAATAATTGTTAATAATAATTGTCAATAATAATAATAATAGCAGCCCTTTTTAATGTTCAAATAAAGTCACCACCGAGTAATTCCTTTACTAGAAACCAAACTAAATACTATTTTAGACTGTGCAAACTTTAACGTTTCCATCAGTGAAGAACTTTTAGATCAGTCTCTCTCACACTTATGACCAGCATGACTATTTATATCATATATATCCATTTATAATCTTTAGAACTTTCAAGAAGAAATGGCTATTGTTCACCTAGTGAATTCATGATAGAGGCACAATTCAATCTGTGAACTTTGTTTATTAGTCACTCGGTCTTTCAACTAGTTTACTCCAACCTCAGCCAGATTGGGATATTTGGATTTTTTTAAATTCTCCTTTAAAAAAATCCTGGGTTTGGTGTTTTTTTTTGTTACCTTTACAATATTTAAAAGACATCATATCTTGGCTGGATATTATGGAGGACATAGTTTAAGTACCTGGCAAATAAATAGTGGAAATTTTTCTTTTCTTATGGTAGAGGTTCTGTAATATTACCTCCCCAGTCCAAAATAAAAGCACAATTTTTAAAATCGTACATAACCCGAGCAAATGTAACGCTTTCTTCATTTTGCATTATAAAAACAGATACTCTCCTGAAGCTAATTCCATGACACATAAGTGCAGCTGCTGCAGAGAGTCAGAGACATCCCGGAAAGAAATCATGCTGCTGTGTCCTGGTGGGATCAGAAAGAAACACCGTTATATCCACGTGGACCGCTGCAAGTGCCTGAAAACTGAATGTGGTGATGAACAAAGCTCCTCAGAAGAATTCAGGGACATCAAACAACTCACAACGCAACAGCCCCAGGAAGAAAAGGTGATGGAACGGGTCAAGAAAGCTCTGAGGCATGTCGGGAAGAGAAGTTAAAAAAAGGAAAGCTTTGGAATGAAATAAGATAACTGTTGTTAAATATGAAGAAATATACTGTGACCACACATATTATTATAATCTATCACTTTGCCTTACTTTCTACAGCAGGGATGTCCAAACTGGAAACTTTAAGACTTGTGGTCTTTAACTCTCAGAATTCTGCTGACTGGGGAATCCTGGGAGTTGAACTCCAGAAATCTTAAAAAGTTATTAAGGTTGGACATGCCTATTCGACAGCCTTTTGGACTTTACTGTGCTCACTTATTTATTTGCACTAAAAAGAAAAAGAAAAATATTTTCTCCTATGTATTAAAAAAAATGAAGGATATATGACTTGGACTTTTGAATCAGCTTCTTTTGCTTTGGTTAATTAAAGGCATATTTTAAAAGTGAGGTCTCCATTTCTGGTTTTGTTGACACGTTTCTGAGTTTCTTAAATCTTGTGCTTCTAATAAAATGTATGCTTCAGAAGTAATGCTGCTGATTGACGAGGGAAATGCCAGAAACCTGTTGAGTTTCCAGAAGAGTTTTGCTGGATTTTTGTCTTTTGATATTTTTTCCATGGTCTTATATTGAAGCCCACTGAACTATAAACACTTACGTGGACATGGCAAATAATATTATCCAGGACTGTTTTTGATGCCATCTGATTGCCTGTCTTCCAAATATGTGGCATGGTGTAATCTCAGATGATATGCCCAAGACTCAACTGCTCATATTTCCTCCCAAACTAATTTGTTTTTGATTCCTATATATGTGTGTTGAGAATTGTGTTGAATGTGCTGCCAAAAGCAAAGAGTATTGCTGAAAAGTCAGTAGAAAAAGATGAAGAGAGGATGGAGAAAATGCACACACCTTCAAGTCGATTTGTTCTAATACCATGCAAACTTTCATCATAGATTTATGTACAATTTGATTTTCAAATTGAAATTATAGTTTCAGGTTTTTCTAAGTACTACAAGTCTATGGATGCATAGATGAAAAAAATCTGTCTCGTTTTTAATAGGATATACATGAGATTGTGTCTTCTCCATCATGTACTTTTTCCATGTGCATCATAGATTTCAATAGAATTATATTTTCAGCACTGCAAGCTTTAAACCAGTTTGGTAGTGCCATCAATTTTCTGTGAAAAGATTCAAAACTCCCCATTTATTAAGTCACTTAATTTGAAACTCTCCATTTATCATTCTCTTCTAGATGTGCAAGTTTTAGGGTTTTTTCTTTCTTTATGTGTATTGTAAACTGCCCCAAATCTTTGGGGGGATGGCCATCTCCCAAATGAATAAGTGAGGGGGACGAAGGGAGAGAGAGAGAAGGAGAGAGAGAGGAGAAAAATGAATTAAATTTTATAATGCCACTTCCAGGCTCATGGTAAAGGATATAAAAATATATAACTATTCAAATGGGACATTTTCAAAGAATCTTTTATAAGAAAAAAAGAATATATACTTTATGTACAGAGTATAGAAGTCTTTGGCAGATCATAAAATAACACTGGCTTACTTCTGTTAAGAAACAACTCTTCAGTAAAGCAATTTCAAGTGGCAAAAATGTTCCACACTAAGCTTGTGCAGAATCAAACACACAGTCAAAATAACAATTTTATAACATTCCTAGCTAAACTTATTACTTATTTCTTAGGATGACCAGGCGTTTAAAGCCCTTTATTTGTTTTTCTTGTATGATTTTCCCCAGCTTCTTGTAGATGATAACTTTTTACTAGAGGTTCAGGAATAATGCTTCCTAACCCTAGTATCCCTTTCAGGTAAATCTGAGTATTAATATGAAGTAAATGTTACTTTATGGCAAATGATCCATGAAGAATTCTCTCCCAAAAGCCATAGATCGGGAACTTACTTTTGAAGCCTGACATATCAATACACTAGGGAAATATATAAGCTGCAATAGTATCAGCTTACTGCCATAACTTCTATCTGATACAGCTATTATGTGTCATGATGTCAATAAATACAATGCCTCCTCACCCCTCACTCCACACCCCATGCAATGTTATGCAACAATGCACATTTTCACTTAAAATAGCAGAATCGTAAAAAGCAAGTTATGTCACCAGAATTCAAGACTGAGTCAAAGTCATAAAATGAATGAATGAATTCAATAGTTATTATGTTTCTTATTTTAATTAATTCTTGCTGCCAGCTGTTTTTGATGGAGAGGGAGAAAGAAAGGCAGATCCTCTGTTATTTCAACCATCTCTGATTACTCCTGCACTTCTGATACCCATTCCTCTGTAGGTTTTATAGCTTCATTCAACTTCTTGCCATGCAGAAATCTATCTTCTGTAACCTGTTCTCATAGACATGGAAAAACTGAGTTTATCTTACTCTTATTGATTAAATGCATTTACTGTAAAGTTCACCAGATAATTCAAATCTTTTAGGGTTTTATCTAATATTCTAAAGGCTGCATCATCTTAGTCCACTCTATCACATTCCATAAGCATCAGACTGGCCACTGGGAGAAACAAAATCCTGAGTTAGTATAGGCATTGGCATTCAACAAGCCTCATTAACATGCTTTTATATTCTAATATATACTCTAGTTGAGCCTCATAGGTGACTTACACTGAGAAACTCTAGTGCAGGGGTGTCAAACTGCTGGCCCATGGGCCGTATGTGTCATGCTGAAACCGCGCCCACCTCATTGCTGGCAATGGAAAAAAAGTTGCGATATGTTGCGAACGTCACGTGGCGTTGCGAGTTTCACACCCCTGCTCTAGTGTACATAAGAGCCCATAACAACTAGAAGGAGAAGCAAATTCTGAGGTCAGGTCACACTGATGGTGATTATGACAAGACACACACACACATACCTGTTTCTCTCCCATCACAGAAACATATACTGACCTAGACTTTAATGTTCTTTTTTCAATCAGCAGAGATTTCCTTGTTCATTTACATAATGTGGAGGGGATTGGTGTATTATAAGCTCCAACTGCAGGATATAGTCTGCCATCCCAACCTAGATGTGAAAACTGGGTTCAAAGTCCAGTGCAATGGAGGTGAAAGAAAGGGGGAAAAATCCACCCCTTCAAAGCAATTCATGGCTTTAGAAGTTTCCTTCCACCAGGATAAATATTTTGACATCGGAGTCCATGATAGTTGAGTGCATGGCTCTGTGCATCCAGCAAATTCTCTTGAGAATAAGGCCTGTTCCAATATATTTGGGTGGGGAACTGGTAGAGTGTTTGGAAAAAGATCAAGAACCAAACATTTCATTTGCTTTTCTAGATGTCTTGGCACTTGACAGGGGATTGAAACATTTCCAAACGTGAACAAACTTAGCCAAGTCAAAGATTCAAGAGCATAGAGATAGAATTTTGGCTCATATTAAATGTAACCTGGTATCAATTTACAATTTGCATTAAATTGAATATCACTTTATTCAAACTCACACTAACTGCCACCTTACCTGGACATGTTATCATCTGGTAGAATGCTAAGGTATAACGTGCTGTTATTGATATAAACATTTACTCTGTTGATTATCTGGCTCATATCAGTGTAGGTTATTTTTAAGGCCAACCTTAACAAAAGCTTTTCAGATGCAGAGGCCATACTGGCTGATAATATTGAAAATGAAATCCTATATATAAGGGGGAGGGGGACCAATTTGGAATAGGCTGCAATACTCCATATGACTTACTATAGATCTCTGTTGCCAGCTAATGTTGGCTACATCATAAGAATTACTTTCAAGGAGCATTCTGCCCATTGCATTTCACCCCTGGAGACTATCGAGATACCTGATGTTGAGGCCAAAGTTCATAGCCAGTATAATGAATACTCATATCTATAGTCCTACCATTTACTACTTATCATTTTTTATTTAGTCTTGGCAGCAAAGATTTTTTGGTCTGTAATGTAACATACATGAAAATATTTTCTTTTACTCTGAAGCTGCAAATCAAGTTTGATAGATTTTTGTATATTTCTCTGAATGGTGCGCAGTGTTTTCCCTTCGTTTTTCCTTTTCCAGTGTGGAAATCCAAAGGAGGATTAATTGTTTGGCTCCTATATTTTGTACTGCTAACAGATCTATCTTCTTTTGTGTGTTTAAAAATAACAGTTCCAATTAGCTCATTGAAGATAAACCATAGCCAACTAAAACCCTAAAACCAAATTGTGCACTTTGTGATTCATTGATGTGAATGGGTCTTCATAAGTATTTGTGGCATAAATGCTTGTTCCTGTTTTAGATTATTAAGGAAAGCAGTCACTGTAGCCAAATAAGTTATTTACTGATAACACTTTTGTTTTTGATGCTTAGTCTAGACAACTGCCTAAACAAGACTCTGAAGTTTTCTTGGCAAGGTTTCAAAAGTAATTGGCCCTTGCCTGCCTCTTAGGGCTGAGAGAAAATGACTGGCTCAAGGTCAGGCAGCTGGTTTTCATACCTACTGCAGAACTATAACTCATGGTCTCCCAGCAGTTTGTAGACTCGTGCCTTAACCACTATATGGAACTTGATGTAGTTCATAGATAACCTGGTACATAGCAATTAAATATAACTAGGTATAGGCTACCCCCACCCCCCCAAAAAAACACTGAATAGCATTACTGGGAGGGCCCGCGCATGCAGCAACCCCCACCTCACTTGCACTGATGATGTTGGCTAATAAAAATATGGAAGCAAACCATATGCTCAGAGAGCACCAAGTCATCTGTAGAGATAAGTAGACTCCTTAGTCAATTAGTAGATAGGATGGACAGTCTGAAAATTCTGCAAGCTGCCAGACCCTGCCAGAAGATCAATTCACACCCACAGTTGAGGAGGCAGATCTACCATCCGTTGTTCTGTTCTGTTCTATTATTCATTCATTCATTCATTCATTCATTTCTCTCCTGATGCATCCCTACTGAAGACATAGCATGATTGTGAACAGATCATATAGATGTACAAATTATCTGCACAGATACCATACAACACAAAAATGATAACCTGTCCTTTTATAGCCCAGGTTGAAATCTTCTCAAGAGATCTATATTCTTTCTGTTTTGTGGTTGCTGGATTCTTCTTCTTCTTCTTCTTCTTCTTCTTCTTCTTTCTTCTTCTTCTTCTTCTTCTTCTTCTTCTTCTTCTTCTTCTTCTTCTTCTTCTTCTTCTTCTTCTTCTTCTTCTTCTTCTTCTTCTTCTTCTTCTTCTTCTTCTTCTTCTTCTTCTTCTTCTTCTTCTTCTTCTTCTTCTTCGCAATAGCTGATTTATACAGCAGCAAATGAAGAATGCACTTATCAAGACAGGTGCACATACACACCCAGGTGCAATGCATACTCCTGTTCTTTCAGCCAACATGGCAACATTTATTAACTGTAAGAAGTTGCCTTCTTTCTGTAGCTGATTCATAGCAATTTACCAGAGTGAAATAAACAATGCCATCCTTTTATTTTCATTGTATTTGGGGACATTGCTGTAAAGAGGAGAACAAGGGAAAGTACAATTTACGCTAAGCAAAAGGCACGGGCAGATGCCATTTAGTTAATGACGTTTGTGCCATTGGAGAAAATAACTGCAAATGTTTCATTTGTGTTTTTTAACCCCTCCCATTCAGACATTCTTTTGTCACTCGTGAAATTAAGCACAGAGGCAAATGTTGCCAAGCTACAAAATACCATAAAAAGAGAGAGAATCTCATTTGAACAGAAGAAAACAAATCAGAGATTACATATCTCCATACAGACGAGTGGGTCTGCTCAGAGACGCCCCAGATAAAGCTGTGAATCAAAAGCATCATAAAATGTCTTCAACTTAATGTTCATCTGGAAACAAGATTAATTTGTATATGCATGTGAACTTATATGCTCCTTCCCCAGTGAAGTGAGATGTCTAGGATTTGATTTTAAAAGTCATTCCACACTGCAATTTGGGGCATTTCCTCATTAGTGATTTACAGTATGTTAGAGTATCACCCAGGCATTGTTGTTGCAATAAATCACTAATGATGACAGCCTTTATATCAGCAGTGTGATGGTTGGGTGGCACTACAAGACATTATAAATCATTAGGCTTGACTCCTATTTTGAATGCTCCTGGAAATTAATGACAAAAATAACAAGACACTCCCCCAATTTGATATTTTCAGGTTTTCTTGCTCTCTTTTGAAGTAAGTTTACTGTACTAAGCTTTTTTCATGTTTAAAAGATGCTACTTTTCCCCAAAATTGTGGGTGATGATGGGGGACAGAACTGGTTATGCACAATTTTTTTTAAAAAAAAACTGTTTGAAAATGCCTTCCTATGCAAGATGACCAAGCAAAGAATGTTATTTTTAGGAGGGCTTAAAAGGCTGAGGAAATAATTCTAAAATGATTCTGGAAATTTAGAAATTAGTTGCAACTATGCCGTTTTAATGAAAAAACATTACTGTACGCATAAGCAAAATGTTCTCCCTTTTCCTATTTCTTCTTGAACATAATTAGAACTCAGTGCCAAATGGACTGTTGGGAGAGAGTTTGGAGGTTTAGCAGAGGATCTGTTTGGCAGTCTGGCTGAAACTTTGTCTGCAGGCTGGAATGGGAAAAGAGGTGGAAGCCTTATGCTCTCTCCTGGTGCTCATCTTGGGATGATCTGGAGAAACTACAGGTAGTCCTCAACTTACAATCATTCATTTAGTGACCATTCAAAGTGACAGTGGCACTGAAAAAGTGACTGATGACCATTTTTGAAACTTATGACCATTTCTGTATCCCCATGATCACGTGATCAAAATTCAGGCGCTTGGCAACTGGCCTGTATTTATGACAGTTGCACCGTCCCTGGGTCATGTGATCACCATTTGTAACTTCCCAGTCAGCTTCTGACAAGCAAAGTCAGTGGGGGAAGCCAGATTCACTTAATAACTGCAGTGATTCAATTAACAACTGTGGCAAAAAAGGTCATTAAAATAGGGCAAAACTCACTTAACTGCCTCATTTAGCAATGGAAATTTTGGACTCAGATAAGCCTACATGTAGATGAAACTACTTTTCCAGCATCAGAAAGACTGGACTTGCAATTACAAGTCTGCCAGAGCATCTTAGGAGGCAAAAACCTTCAGTATTAATGGATTAAGGCAGGGGTCTTCAAACTTGGCCCTTTTGTGACTTGTGGACTTCAATTCCCAGAATTCCACAGCCAGGCACGCTGACTAAGGAATTCTGGGAGTTGAACGCCACAAGTCATAAAAGGGCCAAGTTTGAAGACCCCTGGATTAAGGTCTTGTCAATTTCAGGCAGCAATCAGGTCAGGAAGGGAACTAATCAACTAATTAAGTCTACAAAACACAGCTTGTTAACTAGCGGTTAGCACTTATTAACACTGTGAAGAAAATCGGGTAAGAGACAAGAGATGAGCTTGTTAAAGCTCAAAAAAAACCTGCCTACAGTATAATTTATTTTGAGGCTGTGCCTGCTGGACTGTAACTAAGAGGATAAGCTTTCCTTAAATTAAATGTTTCAATATATATTAAAATGAATTTGCCTAAAAAACTTCAGGTTTTTTTTTTCTTTTGGCCAGATAACTGTTTTGTGTGCATGTCTCTTATTGCTGGAATTATTTATCATTTATTAAATATTTTTTCTTCTAATATATGTTAGAACATAGAACAATAAAGTTGGAAAGGACCTCAGAGGTCTTCTAGTCCGACCCCCTGCTCAAGCAGGAGACCCTATACCATTTCAGACAAATGGTTGTCCAGTATCTTTTTGAAAGCCTCCAGTGGTGTGGCAACTTTTGAAGGCAAGCTATTCAGAAACATAAGCTGCTTTTGTTATGCTCACTTGCTAGAATGTAGTCCTACTTTTGGATTTAAAATAGATTGCCCTTCTGTTATTTACAGTAGAGACTCAAAGGACAGGCCTTCCATAGCAGGAAATGCAAATCTTATAAAATACTCCAAAGGCAGCACTTTGTATTCAGTGACCAAAAAAAAATGTTATTAGCCACAAACATATGGGATTCTTGTTTCTTCTTTCATACTGAAAAAGAAACAAATATTTCCTGTATCCACCCAGCACTTTTCATAGGTAAAAATGCCACCACCTACTGGTTATTAGTTTGTTACAACCTCTTGTAAGTTGTAATTTCACTACTCGCTGAAATTCAGGGAACCTATAATTTCTTCTCTTTTATATAAAAGCAAAGGTATCATATGGATTGGTCCTAACAAAGAGAGAATGGCCAGTTTCTTTATTTAGGATTAAAAAACAAAACTAAGCAGCAGAACCAGAATGCTGACAAAACGCAAGAAACAAATACAAACAAAATCAGAAATTGACTAAGCCAGGCCAGATACAAAGGACATTAAAAGAAAGTAAAATTAAATGTATTATAACAATTATTTCAGCAACTTATCTTAAAACTGAATATTTTTAAAGTTAAGTCCTCCAAATCATCCTCAAAGTTCTCCTGCATCCTAACAGAGATTGCTTTGAAGTGTAGAAGATGGATTCATACTTACTCCATTATTCAGGAGAACATCTGATTTCCAAGTATTTCTAACAAGACTATCCAATTCTGTAATAGCTTTGTTCCCTTCCAGATAGATATAACAATAAACAAGCAAATAATTACACAATTACCATTGAATCTCCTTCAGACAAAATGAGGGTTGTCAGATGTATGCTGAAAAACTTCAAATGACCACCAGGTGACAGGTAAGAGTCGTCTAGATGTTTTCAGCTCAAATCAGAGCCCTGCAGAAAATGGTGAAGTAGCATGGGCAGTGACTTATTTTGCACACCCTGTTCTTTTGTTATCGTCTTGATAGCTATACCTTTGCCCTTGGACTTGTCAGAAACAGGTGATGTATTATCAGGGCTTGTCATACAATCAACCAAATAGTTTAGACTGGATGTTTTTCTATTTCTTGAGTCCTTCTCAAGGACCTGAGATAGGCAGATACTGATTGATTGTGTTAAAAGTATCATCACAGGATGTAATCTGTTCAAAGAAATTGACTGAGGTGATTTTCTCAGTGCCAGTGGTATTCAAGTCTTGATCCAGACATTTTGGCATTGCACCCATTACTATTGGTACTATGTTTGCTTCCTTTTGCCATAGTTGTTCTGCTTGTATTTGCATCTCTTTGTGTTTCAATTTTCTCCAGTTCTCTCACCTGACCCAATTTTAGGTGCTTGGCAACTGGCATGCATTTATGAGCATTGCAGCATCCCAAAGTCATGTGATCGACATTTTCAAATTTCCTGTCAACTTCCAACAAGTCAAGTCAATGGCAGAAGCTGGATTTGCTTAACAAACACATGCTTCACTCAAGAACTGCAGTGATTTGTTTAACAACTGTGGCAAAAAAAGGTTGTCAAATTGCGTATGGCTCACTTAACAACTGCCTCACTTAACAACTGTGGTCATAAGTCGAGGATCACCTGTAAGATCATTGAGACTGCAACATCACCTTTAAATATGTACCTCACTAATCTAATTGATACATGGCTAGAATTCCAGAAGAAGTAGACAAGGGCCAGTCTGTTCTTTTTAAGATAGATCAGAAGATGATCAGTTAAATAACTAGAGCAGGGGTGTCAAACTGCCGGCCCACGGGCCGGACGCATCACCAGGAAACCCCGCCCACCCCATTGCCGGCAATGGAAAAAAAGCTCCAATACGTCAAGCGACATGACATCATGAGTTTGACATGTCTGAACTAGAGGCTCAGCTCATTCCAAGTTCTTTTTTCTGAACACCTGATAAGAAACAATGGTTGGAAACGGAACAAAGAGAGAAGCAACCTAGAATTAAGGAGAAACTTCCTGACAGTGAGGACAATTAACCAGTGGAACAGCTTGCTTCCAGAAATCGTGGGCTCTCCATCACTGGAGATTTTAAAGAAGAGGCTAGACAGTCACTTGTCTGAGATGGTATAGGTTCTCCTGCTTAAGCGAGGGGCTGGACTAGAAAACCTCTAAGGTCCCTTCCAGCGCTATTCTATTATTTATTGTGAAGTTTCTTAGAATTCCCATGAAGGACAATCTATTAACAAGGAGTATTTTTTGCTGGAGTAACTAATTGGAGGAAAAAGATATCCACATTATCTTCTGCCTAAGAAAGTCAAAGAACATAGAAAGAGGTTTGTTTCACTTACAAGTGTGACTCATGAGACAAACCTTCAAGATTTTATGAGATTTGCCATCCATTTTTTTATACTCCTGAGAAAATCAGAACAAATGCTAATTTGGTCAAGCTTTTTGTTTATTATACATTTTTCCAGGTCCTTTTTTCTGTTGTTATTTGATGTTAAGGTACAATCACATTGGTAATGAATATGTGTGTGTTTTCTTTTGTTGGCTGATATAATATTTTTAAAAAAATACATACCACAAAAGCAGAGATAATAATGGCCTCACTTAATCAACCTGATAGCATCAGAATGAAATCTTCATAGCCACTTTCTCTCCTTCGGGCAAGCAATATCACCATGAGATCAATATGCCCATCATTCTTCATTAGGGAGGCAAGATTAGTAAGATATGAGAATAGCTAATATTTCTCAAGATAACCAGAAGCTATAACTGCCAAATTCTCTTCCTTAGGCAGATGTTATATTGGACAGCTTGTCTCTCTTTAAAAAAAAGCAGTAACACTGGGCAAGAACATATCTCCCAGATATAATGCTGAAGGAGACAAAATTGGGTGGACCCTATTCTTTCTTTTACTGAGATGAGCATTTACAAGAATATGTGAACAGAATTAAATCATTATAAAGGTTGGCACTAATGAACAACATTTTTCTCCCTATAACTAGCCTACTCTTGAACAGCATTGTCAGATAAGCTATTTGGGACCATAATTGGTATACTGCAGTGGTTTTCACCTCTTGGTCTGCGAACCCCTTGGGGACTGTGATGTCATCAGAGGTGGTCTGTAAAGCCTTGAAGAAATGTTATGATTTAAATCTTGAGTTAAGTTTTGGTGGTCTATGGCAATGGTCCATGGCCACAAAAGATATTTAAAGAGGGTCCATGGTGAAGAAAATGTTGAGAACCACTGGTATATTGTACTATCAGAAGAGGTCATTTGTTAAATCAATATCCTGTTTTTCAAGCTCTTATTTAAGTTTGATTCCCCATCAATATTTGGAATATATTTGTCAGCTATGATTTTCTCAAAATTAGTTATATTTGTGTAGCTAAGAATTTCATTTATATAAGCCATCCTAGTGTTTTCATATTTCCCATATCAAAAGGTGCTATTCTAATTATAAATCATAACTTTCTTATTGTAAAAGTATATTTATATCTAAGGGTTATCTATTCTTTTAACCATATTCAAACAGATATTTAATCATATAATGCCCCCTCTGGTAAGTTAGATCTTCTGTTTTTTAAGTCTAACTCTAGCTTTCTTCCTTTGCCAAATAGCTTTTCAGGCCAAGGCAATTAAATCGCCAAAGAATTTTTCCTCTATTTTTATTGATGTTGCTTGAAATGGGAAAGATAATTTAAATAAGGTATTTTTGAGGGGGAATTCCACCCATATATATTCCTTAAACAGCTCCCACTTTTCTTCTCCCTCAACTTCTCTTTTCACTTTTTGTCTCCCATTTTCTGGAATTTCCCCTAACAGCTCTATAGTCCATTTTTAAGATCTTCTTCCTTGTCCTCAGGTATATTTTGAAGACCTAAGGAGTAGAGTGCCTTTTCCATTTCCATTATTGTAGCTAAGTCTTGCAGGATTTTATTTGTCTGTGCCAATTTGTATTCCCCTTCTTTTATATCTTCTGTCTTTGAATCCATTTCCTCTGATTCATCTTCTGTTTTCTAAGTTATTTGTTCATACTTTGTGGTTATTTTCTTGGAACGTTCTAGTTGTAGGTTTAAAATTAGAGATTTGCTCATTTATGCTAACTAAATTGTTCTTAATCTTATCATAGTTTCTTCTTGTGACTTCTTTATGTGAAACAATTGTTTGGTGAATTGATGTAGCATAAAATATATTTCCTTCTGGAAAATATTTGTTTTTTCTTGAGGCGTCACTCCTGCAGATCCTTGATAAACCTAGCTGGGGACTTCAAATGGAAGTGAAGCATCCATTCCCCCCCCCTCCAGATATTCTGTCAAAACTGTTGTGATCCCCAAGTACTAGTCTTATCAAATATTACCAATCTTAATGTCAATAGAACAAAGTCTCATTTAGTTCTTCTGGTCTTTATGTATAGCCTTTATAACCCAATAGGTTCCAGGATACAAGTCCAACACTAAAAGCAATGTTTTGTAACAGTCCTTCTGCTCAGGCATCCAAAATTGTCAGGCAGGCAAAGTTTGCAATCCATAATGTTCAAAGTATTCAAAATGTTCAACTATCCTAAAAACAATCCAAAAGTCCCTCCCAGACAAATGTAGCCAAAAGTCAAGTTTTTCTTTCTGTCCAAATAATTCTAAAGATTAAAAGTCAAAGCTCAGTAGATAATAATAATAATAATAATAATAATAATAATAATAATAATAATAATAATAATAATAATAATAATAATAATAATAATAATAATAATAATAATTTAATTTGTACCCCGCCCTTCTCCTCATAGGACTCAGGGCGGCTAACAGCCTCATAAAAACCACAATACAATAATACAATAATATCTATATTAAAAACCGAATT
>NW_015386758.1:99706-116998 GCF_001527695.2 Protobothrops mucrosquamatus
GGAGGACCCAGCACCCTAAATCAGGGTCCAGGCATAGCCTGCGACCCTCCGAGGCTTCCCCATTCCTGCCGCCGGCTCCGCTCCCCTACGGAGCTGCATCCGGCCGATCCGCCATTGCAGATAATTGCAGATAATTGCAGATAATTGTTTATAGCCCCAGAAGGTCAGGGTAGTAAGTATGCCAAAATATTTTTTCTGTTGCCAGCTGTTCTCTGTTAAGCTAAGAATCATCGAACACTATTTCTAGGCTTCTTGCCAGGTCAGCGTCCGTCATTGCAGTTGTAGTGTTATACTCTAATCCACCACTAGATGTCAGTCAATATCCATTTTCCAACTCTTAAAACAGAAGGTTGATTTCTTGCATTTCACCCCAATATTCTTTCAAAGAGAAAATTTTAACAGTTTTCTCAATTCTCAAATTTGTCAAAACTATAGCTTTATATTACTTCCACTTCAGTATTATATATTTCTGTTCCCCATACAAAAATTAAAACATCACTTTCGTTCCTGTGGAAGGGTGGGGCTGCAATCCCCTTCCTTCTCAAGTTCGGAGTTTTTAGCTTCTTGGGAGCCTTTTCCAGGAAATCCAGTTGTAAAATAGTAAAAAAAAGGATCAATATTGTCACCCAGTTCCAAACACGCTGTTTACGATCTGCTAATTAGTGATTTGTTTCTTCGGCTGTCAGTAGCTGGAGGCTGGCCACAGGAATGCAGCCAATGTTTCTCCTGTCAGTTTGGAGGGCTTTCCTCAGATCAAACAGATCGACTGACATCTCTCTGTGATCTACGAGGGACCCCTTCTTCTTTGTTGCCCCTTCAGGGTGATTTTAGGGCCTTTTAGGGCCCCCAGCAGAGCAAAATGGGATGTAGAAAGTAGAGCCCTGCCTTCCTGCATCTGTATCGCTCTGACACCAAACTGGAATTGAAATTGAAATATGAACTGGTTAGAAAAGAGGTTACAAACTGATATTATTGTTTGTATTATTATTATTATTTGTATAACAGTACAAAAATATGATAAGGATGTGTATATCTAATTTTGTATGTATTAATAGTAGCAAGAACTGTATTTGCATAGTGTTGGGAAAATGAAAACAATATGGGAAGAAAGGAGGATCAGGAAAAAAACACTGGATTGTGTAGTATTGAACAGACTTGTATTGAAGAAGCTAAGATGTAATATTGAGTAACAAATGGACCCTGACATCATGTTGTTTATTAAGCACTTATGTTTTGTAATAATAAAAAATGAATAAAACATTAAAATAAAAAAAGAAGAGGTAATTTGATAGACAGTTGGGAATGGGAAAAATTCATGGATTGTTGCTGTTTGTCCACCAACCATGTAACTTCTCCCTGTTCTAGTTTACTACCATGATGTATAACATTATCAGGTAGTCTTTGACTTACGACCACAGTTGGACCCAAAATTTATGTTGCTTAACAAAATAGTTGTTAAGTGAGTTTTGCCCCATTTTACAATCTTTCTTGCCACAGTTGTTAAGTGAATCACTGCAGTTGTTAAGTTAGTAATACAGTCGAAAAAAGTGAATCTGGCTTGAGTTTCCTTGTCAGAAGGTTTCAAAAGGTGATCACATGAACCCAGGACAATGCAACCATCGTAAATATGAGTCAGCTGGCAAGGATCCAAGATTTGATCATGTGACCACGGGGATGGTACAACGGTCATAAGTATGAAAAAATGGTCATAAGTAACTTTTTTTTCTAACTTTGAATGATCACTGAACGAATGATTTTAAATTCAGAACTACCTGTACATCTTTCCCATGCTTCACATAGATCCAGATTCATGAAACATATTACACAAGTATAGGGCATCATGATAATGCAATCAGAACTATTGCTGCTAGGGTTACAAGCAACAGAAATGGTCAAACTATGTGCAGTGTTTCTAGTTTGAAGGTTTGAGTATGTATCCAATCAACTGATAGGAACATAAGCCATCTCTGATGGAGCAGATCCCCTAGCTAGCCCATCTAGCCCAGCAGTCTGTGCTCATGGAGGCCAACCAATTGCACAATGAAGCCCACTAGTCTCCTAACAAAGGGCCTTCAGAGAAAGGCTAATAGCCAAGGGATTAAACCAAATGAATGTACTCTTTTGATGTCAGATATGTGATATCCAAATGAAAGATATGGTGGTACACTAACTTGCATATAATGGTGCATTGTGCATTGATGCAGAAGTGTATTTCAGGAATAAATTAGATGTGTCCATCTGCTCCAATTGAAGAAAAAGCTGAGTAAGTGTTTTAGGAAGAAGTAGCTTTATATGACATGCATCTATTCAAGATATCGGGGTCCCCTCAACACCCACTGAAGCATATTTACAGAGAGCTAGAGTTTACATTAGAATGGGTTTACATCTTTTATTTTCTGATAGTCATATTTTGAGAAACTGTTGGAGATTATGATTTCCATGAGACTGGTTGAATCTTCAAATTATTTGTTTCCTAGTCACCTGGAAAAGTTATAAATAATTTTATTACTGAATTTTTACCATCATAAAAATCTATTCCTTTGAGGATTATCCAAAAGCTTGGGTTTGTTTCTACTTTTCCCCAAAGTACTTCTATAAGATAATTTCTGTTTAGGAGATGGAATGTAGGGCAATGATAAAAGATTTGATTACTACCATGTTCTTTTAGATGCTTGAGAATTAGGATCTTATTTCAATTGCTGGTTTAAAAAAAGGCACAAGCCCAGTGACCTGGAATAATTGTTGTTGGTAAAGTTATTTAATAACTATAAAAGCTGATGAATGAAATCCACAGTGCTCAAAACAAATTACTTCCTCATACTCTGGATGTAAGTCACATTTTTTGTAAAGGTAATCAGAAAAATCTTTAAAATCTTGATTCTACATAATCTCAACACAAGAACTATGCAACACTAAATTATTTGATTAAATCATTTAACTCACTCCCTGTTCTCTTTTTTCAGTTACTGCTATCTATTGCAGTTAATTGAGGTGTCAATTTTGTTCCTTGTGAGAAAAAAAATCCTGTTTATCCCGTTTGCCATTTCATAATGAATTGACAATATATTTATTTCATAATAAATATCCATCTTTGGAAGGGAAGAATATCAGATCATTTTGGATCCTCTAGTATTATAATGACTTATTTAAAGGAACAAGGAGTACAGATAAGAAATTGATTTTGCTTATAATGTGTAAAATCATAATCCCATTTCTTTAGCATAGGTTCTTCTACTACAGCCAGTGTGTAGTAGAATACTAAAATTAACTTATATTCTCCACAAGTCATGAACAAATGGCAAATTGCCTTTGGCCTGTTATGGCATCTTCTATCCTGATGACCTCTAATATTTCTAAACTGGTCAAATGATGTGCTGGATGTTCGTCACTCAATGACTGTTATAGGGTTTGTTCTTTCACACAATATGGGTCGTCTTTGACTTACAACATTTATTCGGTGACCATTCAAAGTTACAATAGTGCCAAACAAAAGCACTTATTGCAGTGCCTCTGTGGTCACATGATCAAAATTTGTTGACAACCCTCCCTCACTTATGACCTCAAGGTCACTGCAATTAACCTCACTCATCTCTCTGTCCTCATCTTTCCCTTTTGAGCCCTTGGGCACTAGAATAGAATAGAATAGAATAGAATAGAATAGAATAGAATAGAATAGAATAGAATAGAATAGAATAGAATAGAATAGAAGCTGGAAGGGACCTTGGAGGTCTTCTAGTTCAGCTAGAAGTATAGAACCTATACTATTTCAGACAAGTGATTGTCTAGCCTCTTGTTAAAAACCTTCAGTGATGGTGTGCCCACGATTTCTGAAGGCAAGCTGTTCCACTGGTTAATTGTCCTCACTGTTAGGAACTTTCTCCTTAATTCCAGGTTGCTTCTCTCTTTGGTCAGTTTCCAACCACTGTTTCTTGTCCTGCCCTCTGGTGCTTTGGAAAATAGTTTGGCCCCCTCTTCTTTGTGGCAGCCCCTCAAATACTGGAATATTGCTATCATGTCACCCCTGTTTCTTCTTTTCTTTAGACTAGTCAAATCCAAGTCCTGCAGCCATTCTTCGTATGTTTTAGTCTCCAGGCCTTTGATCATCTTAGTTGCTCTTCTCTAAACTTTTTCCAAGGTCTCAACATCTTTTCTGTAGTATGGTGACCAAAATTGGTTGCAGTATTCCAGGTGTGGTCTCACTAAGGTTTCATTAAGTGGTACTAGTACTTTGCGTGATATTCCTTTGCCATCATCTTCTTGTTCCGTTGCTGACAGGATGTGCCCCGCATGGCTGCTGGGCTGTATGAGGAAAGCCAAGGCTCAAAATGAACTAAGGCTTGCGACCAAAGTCAAAAATAACAAAAAAAGCTTCTTTTAACATGTAAAAAACAAGAAAAAAGTGAAGGAAATGATTGGTCCATTAGTGGGTGAAAGTGGCAAGAAGGTGACAAGCAACAGGGAGAAAGCAGAACTATTTAACTTGTTTTTTGCATCTGTCTTTACACAAAGGGAAAAAACAGACCAACCTATCAAAAATAGTGCCATAAAAAACAGAATAGAAACACAAGTTAAGATAGGCAAGAAAATAGTAAGTGAGCACCTGTCCAGCCTAGACGAGTTCAAATCGCCAGGACCAGATGGATTACACCCCAAGGTTCTCAAGTAACTAGCAAATGTGATCTCTGAACCACTGAACTATATTTTTCAAAGATCCTGGAGCACAGGGGAACTACCAGAGGACTGGAAAAGAGCTGACCTCAATACCTGGGAAGATCCTGGAAAAGATAATCAAACAACGAATCAACGAACACCTAGAGGCAAACAAAGTCATTACTAAAAGCCAACATGGGTTTGTCAAAAACAGATCATGCCAAACAAATCTTATTGCATTCTTTGACCAAGTGACAAAATTAGTGGATGAGAGGAATGCTGTGGACATAATTTACTTGGACTTCAGTAAGGCATTTGATAAAGTACATCACAACCTACTACTTGACAAGATAGAAAAATGTGGGGTAGACAGCATCACCACCAATGGATCCGTAGCTGGCTGACCGTCCGTACTCAGTGAGTGGTCCTCAATGGAATCGCATCTACATGGAGGGAAGTGTGTAGTGGGGTGCCCCAAGGCTCTGTTCTGGGCCCAGTGCTCTTCAACATCTTCATCAACAATTTGGACGAGGGGATAGATGGGGAGCTCATCAAGCTGGCAGGAATAGCCAACACTCCAAAAGATAGGCTTAAGATACAGAAGGATATGGACAGACTTGAACACTGGGCACTATCTAACAAAATGAAATTCAATGGTGAAAAAAGCAAGGTTCTACATTTAGGGAAGAAAAACCAAATGCACAAATACAGCATAGGTGGCACCTTGCTCAATAGTAGTAACTGTGAGAGGGACCTCGGAGTCCTAGTGGACAATCACCTAAATATGAGCCAGCAGTGTGCTGCAGCTGCCAAAAAGGCCAACACAGTGCTAGGCTGCATTAACAGAGGGATAGAATCAAGATCACGTGAAGTGTTAATACCACNGAAACTTCCTGACAGTGAGAACAATTAACCAGTGGAACAACCTGCCTCCAGAAGCGGTGAATGCTCCAACACTGGAAGTTTTTAAGAAGAGACTGGACAGCCATTTGTCCGAAATGGTATAGGGTTTCCTGCCTGAGCAGGGGGTTGGACTAGATGACCTTCAAGGTCCCTTCCAACTTTACTATTATTATTATTATCTTTGCACAGTGAATAAGGGGGGGGGGGAAGCATAAATCAGCCCTTCCCTGAGCCAGAGTGTGCCAAAACAACCTTTTGTACTATGGAGCTGGACCACATGGAGCCGATTTTTGCACTGCAAAACAGGAAATGTGGGTTGAAAGCAAACTTTTTTCCTCTCTTTTTGGGGAGTCCAACCCTAGCCCCAACCCCAGCCAGGAACTCTTTGCAGAGAAATGTGACTGCAGGGCTCCTACAGGGACCGGCTGTAAGTACCACTCATTCAGCACACCCATTCAGCACCATCCTAAGTTCCAAAGGTGGTTAAATAAGTGGTTGTTAAATGAGGACTACCTGCATTGCTTCCTCAGTTATTGATTGTATCTACAAAAGACCAGCCTGCCTGTGATATCTTCTGTCTATATTTTACAAACATCATAGACTTCTTTTTAATAAAAGCAAGTAAAAAAATGTTAAAGGTAAGTACATTTAAAAGCACCCGTTTGGATTTCCTCCAATGAAATTAATGAGAGTTAAAAACAGTGCCTTTTGGCTGGATCATGGCTGTTGTGTTTGAACACCTTTCACTAAACGGGTGTTGAAATAAAATTGTGATGCTTTCTTGAACATTTAATCTGCATGTCTTCTAGTTCCCATTCCCATTTACCGTTTTAGTTACACAGCTGGTTAAATATATGAGGTTATCTGAGCAGAACTTTTTACGTGCACGGACTTCAGGAATCATTCAATCCAATTCTGAAGTCACAGAAATGTAGACTATCTCTAAATTATTCAGGGGATAGGGCAACTGATTCGATGCCAGATTCAGGGCAAGATCTGGAAAAGCAACATGTGTAGTCTCTCTAGTCCATCATGAGAAAAACTCATATCTGTAATGTTGCATTACTTTTAAGCACAAAGAGATTAAATGTACAGGTAAACCTGCATGCTCTAAATGATAATATTGTCTAATTTTTTAGAAATCAATTCAAGGAAGTTGCTTTAAAAAAATACAGAGCCTATAATTTTATTTCAGAACAATGTGATAACACTTGCAATGGAAAAAAAATATCTACAGTGAAGAATACCCATGCCAAAATTCAGACAAGGACTGTGAAAGGATTTTGTGCAAAAGGAAGGGGTAGAAGGTTACCCTGATAATTACCCAGATATTATAGATTAAAAAAACAATCCCAGTGAACACAAGGTGATCCCCTAATTTTACAATTAATTTATTAGGGGAAATCTAGTCTGACGTTCTGAATAATATAGTTTCCTAAAATTATCTGTTTAATTGATTCACCCAGTTTTATTGTGTATTTATTTATTTAAAAGTTACTCTCACTGTATTATCTCAGAATGACCAAGCTAAAACACACTATAATTTGTACTAAATGCTGCAAGTGGGAATGAATGCAGCATTTGTGCGATTCTGCAAGACAGCTGCTCAAAAAGTCTCTTAAAGGTAGAAAATGTGAAAAGCACCTGCCAATCTGGGAGGTACATTCTAACCCTATCTTTAGAAAACTAATCCTAATCATATTTGGCTGGAAGAATGTAGCGCTGCTGGTGCCGACTCAAATAAAAAGTACTATCAACATTGAAATATTTTTGTGAGGAGGCCACCCCATCTATTAATCTGTAACCTCTTGTTTATCATCTGTAGCAAATTGCAAACCACAGTGCCCAAATTTGAGAAAGCCATAAATCAATATTTTTGAGCAGGAGGGCACAATGAGGACTTTCATGGAAAGGAAAGATCTTTTCATTTCTGCATTGCAACCCTTGCCTCCCAGAACTTCCAATCTTGTACAAATTCTGCCAAAGCACACTTCAAAATAAAGTTCACACTCCTTTCCTTCTGCTTTCTCTGTGGTTTATCAAAAAAGTTTATGAGGCCCGGGTTACAGTTGTTCAAATATTTTCTGCAATAGGGTCTGGTATATAGAATGGCTAAAAGGTGCATAAATATTTATGTAAAAAAAAGGGGGGGGGCTGAATTGGATTCAACTGCCTTTGACCATAGTTGGCAGAATACTTGAAAAATATCTTTAGGCAACTTTGTTTTTGTTTTGCTTTTAATTAATGCCTTGATCCATCTTAACCCTTCTATAGCAGAGGTCCCCAACCCCCTTTCTGTGGATCGGTACCGGGCTGCAGCATGCCAGCAACCGGGCCACACAAACAAGCAAAGCCACATCTGCGGGATGCAGGCAGCACACAAACCCACGCACCCTCCAGTCCGTGGAAAAACCTCTCTCCACAGAACCGGTCGCTGGTGCCCAAAAGGTTGGGGACCTCTGTTCTATAGGTAGTCTTTGACTTTCAACTATTCATTTAGTGACTATTCATTTAGTCAACGAATCAATAGTGACTGTTATGTCGGCACTGAAAGAAGTGTCTCACAACTGGTCCTTGCACTTATGACTGTCACAGATCCCCTGTGGACATGTGATTGTGATCCAGGGGCTTGGCAACTGGCTCACATTTACAACAATTGCAGCATTGCAGAGTCACATGATTACCATTTGTGATCTTCACAGCCAGCTTCCATCAAGCAAAAGTAATGGAGAAGCTGGCTGGGGAGGTCACAAGGCATTGTCATGTGAAGGCTTGCTTAATGATTGTGGCAAAAAATAACTTAAAATTAGGTGCAGTCACATGGTGTCTAGCTTAATGACTGTACTTTTGAATGACAAGTTTTATAGTCCTAATTGTGGTTGTAAGTCAAGGACTATCTATACTGGGATAATCTATAACAACACAATTCAATATGAAGTTCTCCAGTTCATGAAGCATTCCTTTATTTTTCCATTGTTCCTTTTCTTTATTATAAACATACAGTAACAACATCTTCAAGACTGAATGCTTTCTCCCTCCCTTTATCTTCATGAGAGCTAGGGAAGGTCATGTCTGAAATACTTACTAGGAGTATATTCCTGCCCCAAACTCAGTCCTCTTTTATCTGACCATTGTCTTGGTTGCAGCTCTTCCTTCTATTCCTTAGTATTACATCTTCTCCCCATTACATCAATCCTATCATGGACATTCCGAGAACTGAGAGCATGTGTGCTTCTTAGCTTTTTCTGGCGTACCTGGAATTAGGTGTCACTTAGCCAACCTTTGTGAGTTATATATTTTTACTACAGTTCAATGTTGGTTAAGAAGTTAGGTGAAAAACTCATTTCATGCTTTGAGTTTTTTTATGGCCACAATACAGTTAATTTGATTATTGAGATGTTTGGTCTGGCAATCAATCCAAAGTCTGGCATCTTTGAAGACTTCAGGCTATGCTATGGTTTACTTTGCCCAACAGTATTAAAGAGGTCAATGGTCTGATGACATGTGATGGCCCCGTTGGATCCCAGTTCAGAGTAGGAGGAGGAGTTGGAGCCAGGACCATCTGACAGGGATGTCATGGAGAGTCCAGAGGCTGAGGACGATGCAGTCCCAGGCCATCAGGCATTGGGAGGGGCAGCCAACTGGATGGGGAGCTGCCTGATGGAGAGGATCAACTGCAGAGGGCCAGCAGTGACAACAGGCTACAGAGAATCACAATGAGGAACAACTGCTGCTTCTGTCCAATCCTTGGGTATGGAAAGTGGAGCAGAGGGAGGCACAAAGGAGGTTGGTGAGGTTGTTCATGAGGAAGCAGCACCAATGCTCATCACAATGAATGCCTGGGACATTGTGATTTAGCCGGACACTGGGGAAAATATATGTTTGTCAGGAACACCTGTTTGCTTTGATATGCACCTTCCCAGCTTTCATGGACACTGCCTTGTGAATCTTGGATTGTGTTTCTTGGCTCCGAACTTTGGACTTCATTTGTAGTCTTTGTACTTGGTTCTCTGACTTCGGACTCTTGGATCATGCTTTGATTTTTGGAACCGTGGACTTGTGTTGCAGACTTGGTGTTTGTGGATATTGTGACTACCCTCTTTGCTTCATGGGTCAGCTAGGACCTAGTTCATGGAACCAGGGAGTTTGGTCTGAGGGAAAACTGCAGGCTGAAGTGGAGCGTCACTGGTACCATTGGTCAATCGTTTGGCGCTGTGTTACACATGCAATAAACAGACTCTACTTAACCTCTGTCTTGTCAACACAACTCAGGTCAGAGCATGATATGAAAAACAAAAAGAAAGGTCCAGCAGAGAGCTTGGATGTCAGTTCTTGGATTGTGAAGGCATTTCTGACAACTAGTGAGAGTTGGACTAAGCGAGTTTCAGCAGCAGTTCTTTTAAGGCATCCCTGATGACAACTCTGCCCCAAGGCAAGTGTTGAGGAAGTGGTTCCATTTAACTTACTGATATTCAAAGAACAAATATTTGCTTGATAATGTGTCCCATGACCACAATTCAAGGTGATTGTATCCTGAAAAGCTGTTATCGTACTACTTACGCAGGCTGCTGAAGGACAGAGTTAAAGTTCCCGGGGCAACTTTCAGAGCATTTTTTTCCTGCTTCTAAAGTCTTTGGTCTAATGTGTTGTTAGCTCTGTCCTCTGTGGTTACTATCATTTGTATGCAAATGCAGAGGAACAATAATATTCCAGCATCTATTTATATCTGAAATGAGGATCTATGTTTTCATGTTTTATTTCCCTGAAGAAGGTGCTTACCCATAAAAGGCGTCTGGTACGCTGTGATCTGATATAAATATCCTTAATAACTCTCACCTTGGCATTTTTTTAAAGTTGCAGACTACAAGTATCCTGCAGATGTATAATGGGTAGTAAAACAAATATAGCAAATTCAAAAACTGGAATGAATTTGATTCAATGAAATATGTAATCAGTGAAGTCAAAATTAAAATGAAAACATTAACATTAGTCTTATCATATGAGGCTGGCAAACAGTAAAAATAGCCTCTATATATAGACTGTGTAGGGCAACTTATTTTTCCAATTTTAACAACAGAAACAAAACATTAGGCATATTAATAGATTTCAGACATCGCTGAACCTTGTGTTGAACAATTATTTTTGAATGCTTCTGAGAATTCTAAGAGAATTCTAATTCTAATTCTAAGATTTGATGTGGCCCTGGTATTTAAAAAAGTGCAGAAAACGTTTTCTTTAAAAAAGATCTGTTGACTTGTAGGAAAAATCAACAGAACTTTGGGACTGAATTTCTCTGTGGCCCATCACACATTCTCCTTCCCTGTTTCCTTGCTACCTACACCCTTGAAAGGCAAATAGGAACCAATTTTTGGCTAAGCATTCAAAAGTTTATGAATGGGCTTGAACTCTCCAGAGAGGTAATCCTTACAGCAGTTTGCATGAAATTCTTCCAACTTCCTTTTCCATCTTTAGAAAAAGTTTTGGATTCTAATGCTATATTGTTCGACACTTTTCCCATATTATTTCTTTCTTTTTCTTTTCTTTTTTTTTTTTGGGTCTGTGAATATGCCTTCAAGTGTTAACTCTTGGTGATTGCCTTGAGTCATTCTTGAATGTTTTGTTATGTCTCCTTTTTAGGGTTAAGAAAGAGTGTCTGGCCCCAAGTCACTCAACTGGCTTCACGTCTTAGGTAGAACTAGAACTCGCAGTCTCCCATTTTCTAGTCTGGTGCCTTGAACACCACACCAAACTGACTCTCTGTTGGTTCTCTTAGTATCTGAGATAAGATCTGAGTCAGCCCAAAATGAATGACATCTGTTGGGTTCTCAGCAGATCCCTGTGAAATGAGTTCTTTACTTTGACATCTACCAAGCTGCTAGTTCATTCTGAGGAGCGTAGTGAAGATCATTGTCCATTGAATTGCTGTCTGACACTTTTATATTTAGATTAATGCAATTCATTTGTATTTATTTATTTTAAAATCCTGTTTGCTAATCACTTATAATTATTATGGTATATCATTTGATGGATCATTCAACTATTTACAAAACTGTGCAAAAGAGGTGTAACATCCATTAGCATCCCTTTTCAGAGAGGTTTGTAAGGAGACAGTTATAAATTTAAACAAACAGACATTTTGTTTCACTGACATTGACAAAAATCCCTTTTATTTGTTTTGGCTGTTCCTTCACCCTCAGGATATCTTTTACTGTGTGTTGTAGTAAATGTAATTTTTAAGCCAGAACTAACTGCATTTGTATTAGTTAGAGAAGGTTTGTTTTCATGTAAAATCTGTAACAGAATTGCCATGAGGAAATTTGCAAAGAAATGCTCATTGTTCAATACAGGTAGTCCTTGACTTACAGCCACAATTGAGCCCAAAATATCTCTTGCTAAGCGAGACAGTTGTTAAGTGAATTTTGTTCCATTTTACAATCTTTCTTGCCACCGTTGTTAAGTGAAGCAGTTGTTAAGTTAGTAACATGGTTGTTAAGTGAATCTGGCTTCCCCCTTGACTTCGCTTGTCAGAAGGGAGCAAAAAGTGATCACATGACCGCGGGATACTGTAACCCTCGTAACTATGGGTCAGTTGCCAAGCATCTGAATTTTGATCACATGAACCTGGGGATGCTGCAACGGCCGTAAGTGTGAAAAATGGTCATAAGACACTTTTTTCAGTGCTGTTGTAAGTTCGAACGGTCACTAAGTGAACTGTTGTAAGTTCAGGACTACCTGTACATCTGTCACTTTCTACAATGAAAAACCCTTCTGAATTCTTTTGGCAAATCGCTCCACCTTTCCTTTTTTTTCTCATTCTATGGAACGTTGGAACAAAATTATGTAAAGTGGCTCAGAACTCTCTTTTTCTTTGTTTCTACACAGGATAATGCCCCCAAACCAATACTGAGACCCAATTCAGTGCGGAAGGAAAAGCCAAGAAAAAAAAAGTAGAGTTCAAAAATGACCCAGATCTGCAGAGGAAAATAAATCAGGACATTTTCTATAATTCACCCCTCTTGGAGAAACAGCAGGAGACAGAATGCTGCCAACTGCTCCATTCTTAAGTCCCTTTTCCGGTCTCATGATTCAAGGCAAAATTGCTTTTAAGGGCTGGACAAGATTTCAGAAGCCTACCCTGCAAACGTTCCCTACCAATGTATGTATGTATGTATGTATGTATGTATGTATGTATGTATGTATGTATGTATAATACACACACCCACACCCACACCCACACACACACACACATATATATATGTATTGGCTGCAGCACCCGGTCTACCAAGTATAGGATAAATCAGTCTGTTCTGCATTTCGCTCCAATCTAGGAGCATGTTTTGCAGGCAGACATCACATACTGTGAACACTGTAAATTCAAAATTTTTGTATAATATATAGTCTGACTACTACATACATACATACATACATACATACATACATACATACATACACATATACATATACATATACATATACATATACATATACATATACATATACATATACATATACATATACAATGATGCAATCAACGATCTCCGGGAGAGGTACAAACCAGTTGTTTATTGTTAAAACAATACTTAAAACAATAAAAACAGTTATATACAAAGTTAAAAAACAACTTAGCTTTCGCTGGTTTTTATTGTTTTAAGTATTGTTTTAACAATAAACAACTGGTTTGTACCTCTCCCGGAGATCGTTGATTGCATCATTGGATAAACATGCCCGGGATTCGCATTTTTGCAACCATTAAGGATATACATATACATATACATATACATATACATATACATATACATATACATATACATATACATATACATATACATATACATATACATATACATATACATATACATATACATATACATACATACATACATACATACATACATACATACATACATATATATATTAGTCAGACTTGCTTAATTCTTAGGTTTCTTAGCTAGGTAGAGCTAAGAGGGCAACACATGAATATTCTGAAAATATTTAAATGAAAGACCATTTTAGTTTCTGTGAGCATTGAAAATCAGTTCATTTTTATTTTGTATTCATGAACCTAATCCCTTTTGTACAATTACTTTTTAAATGGCATGACAAGACAAATAGGCCTTTTCTTTAGCCCAAAGTATTGCTATTAGCATGGGAGGTGAAGTTCAGAGCGGTTCATTACCGAAGTTCCAAAAAAGTTAATTAAGTAGCCTTAGCTTTTTGGGAGAAATTTCACAGCTAACATGGATGCTTAGAATTGCAGGGAAGCAAACTGATCCTATGGATTAACTATAGACTGAGCAGCAGAAGCACTAATTTGTGTTGTTGAGGTTGAACTCCAGTACTGCGTGCCAAGCAACAATGAACACGCCAACATGCTTTTCTTCCCGTTGTCAAGTTTTTAAAAACTGTATCTAAAATTTTATCTAGTGCAATAGAGGATTTCATCACTTATGGCCAGACAGATTAGGAAATTAACCAATCTCTTGGTAATATAAGGGCCCTTGTCTGGCATACACACAGCTTTGCATAGACAGAGTGTACTTAATATAATTCTCAGACAAATATTGTTTTCAACAGAACATTAAGTCTCACTCGTCGAAGTGTTCTGTGTGTTCTTTTAAGGCATGGGAAATGTGTTACATTTGGAAAGGATTCAGAGTGATAAGAGAAAGTCACCAGTTGTTGTTTTTTTCCTTAAAAGAAGCCTTCTTTGACTTCTCAGGAAGTCTAATCTGTCTGTCAGCATCAGTGCAGTTTTGGGGATCACCCAGAAAAGTAGATGTCAAGAGGAAGAATTCTTCTGCTTGACAAATTCTTTTTTTTTTACTTTTTTAAAAATTCCATGCAGCAACTATTACAATAAGAAGTAGGTCCTATGTGACTAAAACACACCCCTTCAGGTCAAAGGCTGATGTAACTCCTTGGATATCTTGCAGAACCCATGACAAGCTTTCATTTTCCCATGAAAGAAGGCAAATATATGTGCCCAGGCAAATATATGCATCCCTGTTTCAGGATCCAGTCTGGATCAGTCACCAGGACTAGACTCGTATGTCCTCCGAGCTTTTGGAAGACAAGATGTTTACCACCAGCTTATCAAGTACTTAGGAGGCAAGGGCTTGGCAGCACAAGGAAACAACAGCCAACGACTTAAGAGCCACCCTAATCAATGACTAAAAAGCCAGACATAGCTAGGCACAATATAAATACCACATATAGAGTAGCCCAAAGTACACATCCTGCTAGAGAGAAGTTCCCTGGGGATCGGTTCTAGCATGAGTCCAAAGGCTCAGAAAACTACGTCTCTGGTCCTGGTGACTAACCCAGATTGGATCCTGCTTCATTTTCCCACTATCAGTCAGGAAAACGTAATGACACTTGTAAGCCGGATTCCTGCAGTAATCCAACAAAACGTATGTGTGAAAAAAGGATTTTGGATGTAGCAAAAGGGTGTTGTCTCATCAACACTGCTTATTTTGGAGAAAAAACAAATGTATGTTTAATGACATGGTTCATAGTGGGTTTTGTTGTCTTATGGTGAGAATAGCATACAGAGGTAATGCTTTCTGAATTTTGCTAATGACTTTTCCCCAACATTTTGCAGTGGCATTTTTTTCTAATATCAGTACAATCATTTCAGGACTTGTAGTTGGTGAATGTCCTAGATTCAGTTCTGAATGTGATTGAATTTTTAAAATTCATTTATTTAATTTATCTGGCCACCCATCTCACTGCTGTGACTCCAAATGGCTTGCAAAGTAAAAAAAAAAATCCAAACAAAAATACTAAAACAAGGAATCAAAGTAATTCCTGTTTAGTTCAGTTTGGATGATCCAACCTTTGCAGAAGAAAATCAAGACCAGAATGTGGTAAAAATGGGATTTTTATTATATCTCCATCTATTGTACTTTCACTCCAGAAATGAATTTTAGCCCACTCTGTAAACAAAAAGACACAGAATCAAGAGCAGAAAAAAATGTTGAGGAAACAGAGCCTGGAGGCAGCAGTTAAAAAGTAAAAAGAAGAAAAATCACAGGCATGTAAAACAATTAACCTGCATGTGAAGGGAATCAATCGATCCATCGATCAATAAGTAAAAACTACACCCACCAAAATAAATCTTCGCTATTCAATATGTTGCCTTTGGTAACATAACATTAATATCATTAATATGGACTTTTCTGACTCACTTTGGGTCACTGAATGTTTACTCTAAGATAAAGTGCAGTGACAGTCATGCCTATGCCATATTAATTGCCACTGACAATGTGACCAAAGGTGAAGCCAGCTCTTAAATTCACTGAGCAGTGACATAATTTGGAGATTTATATTCAATTCTTACAGGAGAAAAATAAACCATTGGTGTTATATATCTGTATGTGTAGTGTGTACTGTTGGTGCATACAGTATGACCATGCTGTATGCACCATGCAGTTTATTCACATTATAATTATACAAGGCTAATTCCATTATCCCTAATCCATCACACCACTCATAAAACAAGTTGGTAGT
This sequence comes from Protobothrops mucrosquamatus, assembly GCF_001527695.2. NCBI lineage: Eukaryota > Metazoa > Chordata > Lepidosauria > Squamata > Viperidae > Protobothrops > Protobothrops mucrosquamatus. The sequence continues at coordinate 115,769 of NW_015386758.1, forward strand.
GGTAACTAAGGGCACAGCCATAAGGCTGTGTTGAGATAATTTCGTACAAACTCTTAGCTAGCAGAAAAATATGCATAGGGGAAAATTGCACTGTTCTCATCACTGGTCCCAATTTTGCTTCAATAATGAGATCAAAGAGTGGTGTTCTCCTTAATGAGAAAAAAGTTAAGAAAGGGGATGGCTGGGGTCCCTTTGACTTTTCCCCCCTTCCCTCTGAGCATTACCAGGGGAAAAAAATTACCAGTCTCTCCTTAATATTATAGGGATGAACAATTGTATGTAGGTGCTTAGAACAGCTGGTTTAAGACACCTGCCATGTTGTCCACTGTGCATGGATATATTCTGCACCAATTTTTAAATAGAGATCTAGCACTTTTTTGAATCAGCTCTAAACCTAAGTTCAAAAATAGCTTGTCTGACTGGTCATGGACATGGAGGAAGGGAGAGGAATAAAGTGATAGGGAGCCCTCTTCCAAGTAGCTGAACAGATCGTAACCCCTAGCCCTATCTTCAATTACTTCATTAATTCACCATGCCTGCTCAGGTCTACTGCAAATATTGTGCTGGTAGAAGATGGAAAACACTACTTTAAAACAGGGAAACTAGAAAAAAAACTGTTTTAGCTGAGGTCTTGGGATGAGATGAAAGCAACATCGTGAGGAATTGGCATAAAAAGCGATTACCAGAACATGTTCGTAGCATGATTAGGGGGATATGAAGAACACCATAAGTAATCTTGGTGATGCCAGTCAATATAAAGAAATTGATAGATCCATCTATTTGAAAGCACCACAAGCTTAACTTCCCCATTGCAATCAGGAAATGCTACTTCAAAACCATGTTCTTTAACATATTATCTCATCGAAAATCTTTTGAAAGGAAAAAAAACACCCAAATATTAAGGTCTCTGAGAGTCTAGAAGAAAATAAAAAATGAATAGGTTATGATATGCTAGTGCATGTAACTTCCACAGAATAATTAAATGGGAAAACTTGCTGAAAAGTATTAATGAAAAACTATAACAAGGACACTAATATATTTCCATTTTTGAGAATGTGAATAGTCTAATATGGAACGATGTTCAATGATTTTACAACTTAAGCCATTTACATTGTGATGTAGTAGTACCATAAAAACCAAGGCTTTTCCCTTAATTTTATTTATAGTGTAAACTTAATTTGTATTTCTATCAAACATAAGTCTGTTATTTTCTTCTTCAGTGGAACACAT
>NW_015386758.1:117267-120798 GCF_001527695.2 Protobothrops mucrosquamatus
TAATATATTTCCATTTTTGAGAATGTGAATAGTCTAATATGGAACGATGTTCAATGATTTTACAACTTAAGCCATTTACATTGTGATGTAGTAGTACCATAAAAACCAAGGCTTTTCCCTTAATTTTATTTATAGTGTAAACTTAATTTGTATTTCTATCAAACATAAGTCTGTTATTTTCTTCTTCAGTGGAACACATTGCCATGGGTTATATTTGCACTTTATCGTTTTTTGCTTTAATAGAGATAAAAATATTGTTTGCACCAAACTATATGAATTATATGAAGATATAGGGTTATTTTAAATTTTGTGTGTCATTTGACAAGATTTTCCCCCCCAAATTAGTTGAATTAAACAAGTCTTTCGTTTTTTTTCCTGTTGAAGAGTATCCACCTTTTGCTTCTATGACAATAGAGTAATAAGCAAAAATTGGATATGCAGAGTAGGGTAGGGGAAGTGCTGAGAAATATTTGGCAATATGGATGCCTTATTCTGCACATAGTAATTTTTTCCTTGTTTTAAACATATCTGTCAACAAAGCTGAATTAAATTCTTAACAATGGGTGTAATTGATCATCAGTAAAAATCAATATCACTGATGCTTTAAGGTGACAGTAGGCAGTAGCATTTCTTCTGAGTTTCCATGGACTTTCTTCCATCATGAAGAAAGTGGTATTTAAATTATTAATAACTATTCTTAAACCATTTTGATCAGAATGGTAAAAAGAAAGGGAGACCAGCAAGGAGTGAGATGACAGATTCAGATTACTGAACAGGATTTCCTGTTTAATTATTCTGGTCTTAGAGTTTCCCATACTTTTTTCTTACCTTCCTTGTACACAATCAACATATCTCATACCAAAGTAATGAAGTATCTTTAAAGTACCTGTGGTCTCTTTGCACAATGTTTCTTTGCTGTTTGTGTGCAGTGTTATCATGAATTATTCAGTTCACTTGTACAATTTCTTGTAAGAGTCAATAGCAGCTACTTTACAAACATAAATTCTATGTACAAACTGAGTACACTATTTCCTTTGGGATAAAGCAATATTATGCAAAATACAGAAACATGGGTCAGGTATGGGTCATCAATGAGAATCTTGGGATGGGTCTTGTAATGGGGATGTTACATCAGGTCAATGACCCTGACCTGATGTAACCTCCCCATGACAAGACCCATCACAAAACCCTCACTTGACACATCCACACCTGAAGCCCTTATAAGCAAAAGAACACTGACATTGACATCCCATAATCTCTGCTGAAGATGTTACCTAGCTTGGTAACGAAACATTTGAAAATCAACCCACAAGCTTGGAGAATCAACCTTCACCCTCAAGATTCCAGATTATAGGGAAAATTAAAGTACCACACAAAATAGTACCACTGTTCTTTTTTAAAAAGAAATAAATTTTGCAATAATTCCAAAGATAAGATATTACATATGAAATTGAAAACTACAACCACATGATTATTTTTTTATTCCCCAAAGTACCATTCAGACTGATTAAGGCATATCCTGGGCTACAGTGGTGGAGGCTGTGCTGTGGCCAGTGCTGAGGTATAACACAATATAATTGACTTTTCTAGGTGATGTCAAGCCCCTGTGGGCCTTGCCACTAACCGGGAGGGGGTGTGTGTCTTGTTGGCGACTGGAGCGACAGAGGTGGCTGGAGGCAGCGGCTGATGGCAGCGACAGCCATCCCCCCTGTACCTGACCAACCATTCATCGTCCAGCCCGATGCTAGCGATGTAGTGGTTAGGCCGGTTCTGCTACAGGTGAACAAACAGGGAACGTTACAGTCCTGTGCATACACCTCCTGGAAGCTGACTGAAACTGAGCAGGCTTGGGTGATATGGGAGAAGGATCGCTTCAGATGCTGGTTAGGTGGGTGGGGGGCAGGTCCGGGCAGGATCCATCTATTTAGTGCACTGGGAGGTAGTAGCTCCCAGCATTGACTTTGTTTTGCAATTGCTTTGCACTTCGTACGCCAAAGCGTGCCTGAATAAACCAGGTTTCTTTGATCCCAAAGTATCTGTTTTCTGTTGGGCTCAGGTCTGGGTTTGGGACCTTTGACAGGTGGAAAAGACACCGCTTAACTTTTTTTTAATCGAAGATGGCAAAATGTCTTAAGATGGTTCTGGGAAAAAGCTTTTTTCTGCTGGTCCTGCCACACTGAGCACATCTTCACCATACCATCATGAAGAACACTTGGGAATGCTGTTTTAAAAGTGGAAAACTGAGTGCCTATTGAATTTTTGCAGCAATTTCTCCAAAACTGTAACCAATAAGAACTATCATGTGTTCAACAATGTGATACAACATTTGACATGTTGAGTGAAAGCTTTGTATTTTGACAAGGTTTGTAGATTCCATCAAACCTTTCAAGAACTAAGACAGTAACTTGTTCTCTCTCTTGCTCGCTCTCTTTTTTTTTTGTTACAAAGCATTTCAAGAAAAATCCCACCAAACAGGTTGTCCCACCTGTGTGCACAAGGCAAGTGGTAGGGCTTAGATAGCATAGGTAGGGTCAAACAGATAGCATAGCAAGAGCTAAGGTCAAAAGTTGCCAGTGGAGAAGACTCATTTTATCCAGTCTTTTTTTAAAGTCTAAAGCTCAATATTTAATGATCTTAAATATATGTTTAACATATAATGTTGGCACACCATTTATAATGAAGTAGAACCTTCATTCTACTTCCAAGTGTTGCTGTGCTTCTTACCTGTCACATTCCTTGAACAACTGCTTCAGGTGTTTGCTAATTTACTCCAAGGAATGGGGGAAACATCGTAGAAAAGAAGAAAAAGGGGGGAAAAATCAGAAAAGCATTCATTTTCCACTGTACTTATGCATGTTTATAAGTATGTTTGTGTGTCTGTGTGTGTGTGTGTGTGTGTGTATATATATATATATGTGTGTGTGTGTGTGTGTGTGTGTGTTTTCTGAGGTTTTCGCGGGTGTTTGTATGTAGGTCTTTGGTTATTCGGGTTTTCTCCTGCGTAAAATTAGAAGTGTCTTGGCGACGTTTCGACGAAGTCACATTCGTCATCTTCAGGCTGGTGTCTTCAGCTTCGTGCTTCTAGGAGTAGAAGCTGAAGAAGCACGAAGCTAGAAGCACGAAGCTGAAGACACCAGCCTGAAGATGACGAATGTGACTTCGTCGAAATGTCGCCAAGACACTTCTAATTTTACGCGAATAACCAAAGACATATATATATATATATATATATATATATATATATATATATATATATATATATATATATATATATATATATATATATATATATATATATATATATATATAACCGAGCACCAAGAGAAGTAAAATATAAAAGTTTAAAAATTTACTGAGCCGAGCTTTCGTCAGAACCCGTCTGACATCCTCAGGGCGTTAAAACAGCAGTCTGGGAGAAACCCTTATAAAGTGTGTGTGTCAATTGCTTGCATCCGGCTTCTGCTACGCGTCATCGGACCCAGCTGCTCCTGCCGTGCTAGAGGCAAGGTGCCTACTCCCGTGTAGGGGGTC
>NW_015386758.1:121673-124890 GCF_001527695.2 Protobothrops mucrosquamatus
TCATCACTCAGACGTAACATTTCATTCCCCCCCATGGGGGCTGTCTCCAGTCCTCCATCCTCCCCCTCTCACTCTCTCTCTCCCCCCCACCCCTTCCCTTCCCCTCACACTCCTTTAGAATAGGTTGCTTTACGGTAGCTTTACGGTAGCTACGATGGTCCTGACGGTCTAATTCCGGTCCCAGCTCCATCCCCCTCCCACTCCCCAGGTGTCCATCATTGTTTCTTGGGGGATCCTGTTGTCTGTTCGAGCGGGACTGCGTCATCATGGCATGCGTGCTTTGTCCCGCATTCCAAGGGATTTCCCTTGGAGGTTTCAGGTCCGTTGCTGGCACTGCCTGCTGGCAGGGGGGAAGGCCTTCCATCCGAGCCTGTGGGGCATCTCTCACTTCTTGCTTCTGACGGGGCTGTCTATCGTGTTCTGTCCTCCTCTGACGCCCCAGGGGGTGGTCCATGCACCACGCCCTAAGTGTCTGCTGCGCCGGGCACATCTCCACATGGCGGTTGATGGATTCCTCCTCTGTAAACCACGCCTCCTTTAACAGCCGGCCCCCTTTGATGTTATCCTTTGCCAAGACCTGAACCTGGTCGAAGTGAAAGCGGTGGCCACTTTCAGCCATATGAGACCAGACCTGCAAGCGCTGTTCCCCCCTTCTTACCAATTTGTGTTCATGTATGCGGGTCCCCAACCGTTTGGACGTCTCCCCCACATAGTTGCGTGGGCAGTCCATGCATCTAATCCGGTATACCACCGCTGACCTTTCAGCGATGGGGAGTTGGTCCTTGGGGTGCATAAGTCTGGCCCGTAAGATCTGGTCAGGTCTATGGGCCACCTTGATGTTGTATGGGGCAAGAAGTCTGGCTGTGGCTTCAGAGACATTATGGATATACGGAAGGGTGATGCGCCCGGGACGCTCCTGGGATTGCTCCTCAGACTTCCGTCGGGATTCCGTCGCCTTGCAATGACGCCTCACAAAGTTCAGAGGGTATCCGTTCAACCGGAAGATACGGTGCAAATACCTGGTCTCCTCCACTCTCAACTCCACCATGCTGCAGTGTGAACGGACGTGCCCAAACAGCGCCTTGACACACCCAACCTTATGGACTACCGGATGGTTACTATCATAGTGGAGGATGCGGTCCGTGTGCGTGGGTTTGCGATAGACTCTGGTGTTGACCGTCCCATCGGGCAGTCGTTGCACAAAGACATCCAGAAATGCTATCGCACCCCGGACCTCATCCTCCACCGTAAACTCAATATCGGTATAAACCGAGTTGAGGATATCCATAAAGTTGGCCTTGTCATTCCGTTTGATGACCACGAATGTGTCGTCCACGTATCTAGCCCAAAATTTGGGTCGGTACTGGGACATAGCTATACGCTCCAACTGCTGGAGAACCGCTTCAGCTATCACGCTGGATATGGGGGAGCCCATGGTGGTGCCCTTTATTTGCTCGTAGATCACCCCTTGGAAGGTGAAGTGTGTGGTTAGACAGAACTCAATAAGTCTCAATAGGTCTTCTACCCGCAGTGAGTCACAGCCACCGGTGCCTTCACGTGCCCTCAGCTGTTTCCCAAGAACCTCCATGGCGAGGTCTCGTGGTATGGAAGTAAAGAGCGAGGTGACATCAAATGACACCATAACCTCGTCTTCTTCCATCCTGAGTGTGCGGATCTTACCCAAAAACTCCTCTGCAGATCTAACCATGGTGGGATTATCCTCCACCAGATATGAAATACGTTCGCTCAACCACTTCGCCAACCCTGACATGGGTGTGTCTCTAAAAGAGACAATAGGGCGGAGTGGGGTGCCCTCCTTATGGATCTTAGGGAGTCCATAGAACCTGGGGAGGGCCGAGTCTTTGGGTCGCATCCTCTTAAGGGCGTTGTCATCTACCCTTCCGGCACGCTTAAGGCTGTTGAGGAACTTATTGACCCTGTTAACCATAGCTGTCATGGGGTCCTTGCTAATTACCCTATAGGCGGTGGTATCCTCAAGGAGGTGTAATGCCTTGGCCACATACAGGGTCCTGTCCATCACCACTGTGGCTCTGCCCTTGTCAGCCGGCAATATTATGATAGATCTATCTCTCCTCAGCTGATCCAGGGCCACCAGCTCTTCTCTGGACAGGGCCTGATGACGCCTATGTTGCATGAGTAGGCCCATCACCTGTTGTCTAACGGTATTTCTGGTATCCTCCCCCATACCCCCGTGATATATGGCGGGCTCTAAGGCTGCTATAAAATCCAGCAGTTGTGCATCCATGAGATTATGTCTCACGTCACGCTGCAGCAGGGTGAGCTGAGAATGCGACAGTGTTTTAGAAGACAAATTATGCACCAGTTTGTCCATAAACCTGTTACATTGTAACTTCCGTAGCTCGTTTACCTTGCTCTGGAGGCGCATGTTAGTTGACTGGCTAGCCTTCTTCGTCGTAGACCGGATGTTCTGGTCAAGTGCCTGGAAGTGCTGCGTGGATAATCCTGAGCCACAGTGCTCGCGATGGTGGCGGGCCCACGTTTCCAATGTCCCTGCTCTCCTGTGCTGGTCGTTCACCAGAGCCCGGAGTGTGCGGCGTTGATACTGTTTGAGTGCCTGTCTGCACTCTGCCGAGTCCAAAACAGGTCTTTTTTTCCAAAGATCTAGGTAGAAGATCCTCACGCATGCAGGTGTGGAGGAAAGTCAACTTGCTGTAGCAAGCCGAGACGCGAAGCTCGAGTTTCTCCCAGCGTCTAGCTGAGAGCAAAACTGCTCTATCATAGTGAGAATTAATTACGCTAAAAATCCGACTCTTGGGAATCATAGTAAACAAATAAAACCGAGCACCAAGAGAAGTAAAGTATAAAAGTTTAAAAATTTACTGAGCCGAGCTTTCGTCAGAACCCGTCTGACATCCTCAGGGTGTTAAAACAGCAGTCTGGGAGAAACCCTTATAAAGTGTGTGTGTCAATTGCTTGCATCCGGCTTCTGCTACGCGTCATCGGACCCAGCTGCTCCTGCCGTGCTAGAGAGAAGGGGGGGAAGAAAGGAATCAGTGCTGCAGCACGAAGGTTAGGGAGTTTGGATGTCATGGGGGGGAATGAAATGTTACGTCTGAAGGATGAGAGAAGGGGGAAGAAAGGAATCAGCACCGGAGCACGAAGGTTAGGGAGCTTGGATGCTACGTATACACGGTCTGTTGAGAACGAGGATCGGAAGAGGGGAGAGAGAGAGAGG
>NW_015386758.1:125501-133001 GCF_001527695.2 Protobothrops mucrosquamatus
ATATATATATATATATATATATATATATATATATATATATATATATATATATATATATATATATATATATATATATATATATATATATATATATATATAAACATTTCAATCCATGGGGGTTGAAAGTGGCATATAACTGTAAACTGTAAACAAAAATAATACAATAACAAAATAAAATAGTAACATTTGCAATCTGATTATTCCCTCCACTGTTCAAACACCAAAGATCTTCCAGGATACATGAAGTTTTACAAGTGGTTAGTAGGCTAGGAGTTTCTCTCATCTTGGGGAGGGGGGAGGGGAACTATTCCAGAAGAAGACATCTCCTCCCCACGCTTGCTTCATGCCACCACATGTGGTATCTTTTAGCAGGTAACAAATCAGCAGATATTTTCTATATATCCAGCTTGGGCAAGCAGAATCTATCTAGGAAAAGTGGTTTATCCCCAATATCAGGATAAAAGCATAGGCACCAGATATAACCTTGCCATCAAATATTCCTTACAGCCTTAGCATGTCACTCTTTGAAATAATGGATTTCTATTTGGAGGAAATGCACACACACACACACACACACACACACAGAGAGAGAGAGAGAGAGAGAGAGAGAGCATATCAATTTGGGATGATATATGCAAACAGGTTTGTTTGTATTTATACTATTTAATAGAGTATATTAATAAAATATTTAATATAGCTAATCCTTCAAGAATAATTACTTTTGAGAGCATATATTTATATCATTATTTACTTTGCTAAACTTTGTATAGTCTTGGGATTCATGGTTGTGGTTAGCAGAAGCAAACTTGTTGAAGAGTATTGACAGTATACCTTTTGCAAGCCTATTAAACATATTTGTCTAATGCTGAAAAGGAAGTAGAAATAAAATTCTTCCCCATTTCACTGCCAAGTGCTTTGTAATCAAACTTATAACTATTCTATTGTTGCATGGTCTAAGGAGAGGTCATATTTGAATCATAGTGCAAATGCCAAAAATATTGCCCCATTTGGAAAATAGGCCTAAAGTTAACTCAGAGTTCTGTATTACATAAATAGGTGAACATTTGCTTTTAATAGTCTTAGGAAACCAGACTTGTTCCTGATCATATTAAAGCCACAGTGGGAACTAAATATTATAATGATGTTTACTTCTCACCCCATGTCCTCTCTCTGATGAGATTCTTTATTTATATGCACTGCTTATATATTATATATTCCGTTTTACTTTCCAGAAACATCTATCAGATTTTGGGACATTATTAAAAACTGTACAGACTTCAGAAGATTTTTCTAGGTCAACAATGTTCAAAGTATCTACCAATAGAGTACTAGAATGCCAGTGTTGAATATATGTGGATTCTTTACTGGGTGGTTTAGGGAATTAAAATTGAATAACTTTGCAGGAGCATTTTCACATTACTTTGGAAAATAATAACATGTAGCAAAGGTCACATGATGAATACCTCTTTAACAGATGAGTTGTGAATTTGTCAGTGACAGGTTATGGATTTCTTCTTCCCTGTCTTCTGTCTCTCCAGTTGTTATTAAATTATTAAAAGCAAAGCTTCACCTCCTCTCAGCTACTTGAGTTAAATCCTCCACAAACTGTGAATTAGGATGTCAGGGGGGGAAAACTGCTTAAGGAGTAAATGAAAACAAACAAAATGTGGTTTTATGGAGACCAAGCATTGGGAAAAGCCAGAACTATTGGGACAATAATTGCTGTTATTGTTATTATCACAGTTAATTATTGTTTTAGCTTTCCTTTATCTTCCTTTACATATTTATATTGAATTTTTAATTCACATTTATTGCTTATTATCCTTTTTTATCCCTTTCCTTTGCTCATAAATTAATTTATGTAACAAACAATTTCATATCTTCTATGTCACTTTTTTATGACAGACTTACATTTTGGGCAGTACTTGAGATTTCTTCAATAAAGTCATTATTTTGGGAAATTCTTGAGAAGCAAATAAATACTCTGTATCTTGTCATCAAGAAACACAAGGTTAAACATTACTTTTTATCACTCTAGGTGATAACTGGATTATTCATGAATAAACTTCTGTTAGCCCTGCATCAGTGCACTCAGGTGATTTCTTCCATTCCAGCTGGTTGGCATTAAGGAAATATAAATATCAGTATAACTATGCATGGGCATTCCGTTGAGATAGAACACTAACTGGGTCATGTTTATAGCATTTTTTTTTATTTCTTTGCCATAGAATTTATGGTGAGATCCGTCTCACTGCAGGACACATTTGAACATGGAGAATTATCAAAGGCTCAGCAGGTCTATTTTTTTCCTCTAAGCTCCTATATAATATATACTGCTCAAAAAAATAAAGGGAACATTTTACCATGGAACTGAAGGGGTTTGCGTTCCCTTTATTTTTGTGAGCAGTATATATTATTTTCAGTCATACATGCAACATCTGAGCAAGAAGTCATTTGGGAAAATAGGAGACCTTTATGTGCTTAACTTATTTCCATTCTCTCCTTCTTGTTCATTTCTGACTTTGCTTAAATAATCTGGTGTACATTCTTAATAAACCACCTGTTTACCTGTGGACGTGGAATTATTTTTCATGATGATGATGATAATGATGCTATCCACGCAGTCCTGTTCAACTATTGGCAATTCTGTAGGCCATGTCTCTCCATATCTTCCATTCTTCCACTACTTCTCTGAGTTTTCCTGTGCTCTAACTGGTGTCAGCTTTGATAGTATCCAGGCACTGTGCTCTTTGGTGGCTTGGTTTTATTTTACCACTAACTCTTCTAAACATAATTGCTTTTTCCAGTAAATTCCTCCACATGACATGGCCAACAGCATGACAAGTGTTCAGTATAGCAAATATCTAGGAAACTACAGACCAACCTGAATAGGAGAATAACAGAGTTGGGAGGGACCCTGGAGGTCTTCTAGTCCAACCCACTGCTCAAGCAGGAGACCCTATACTATTCCAGACAAGTGGCTGTCTAGTCTCTTCTTAAAAGCCTCTAGTGATGGAGCACCCACAACTTCTGGAGGCAAGCTGTTCCATTGATTAATTTTTCTCACTGTTAGGAAATATCTCCTTCATTCTAGGTTGCTTCTCTCCTTGTTTAGTTTCCATTGTTTCTTGTCTTGTCTTCTGGTGCTTTGGAAAATAGGTTGGTCCCCTCTTCTTTGTGACAGCCCCTCAGATACTGGAACTGTGTTATCACGTCACCCTTAGTTCTTCTTTTCACCAGACTGTCAAACCCAATCCCTGCAGCCATTCTTCATATATTTGGCCTCCAGCCACCTAATCATATTTGTTGCTCTTTTTTGCACTCTTTCCAGATTCTCTACATCTTTTTTATAATATGGGGAACAAAACTTGATGCAGTATTCTAAGGGTAGCCTTACTAAGGCTTTATAAAGCAATACTAATACTTCATGGGATTTTGATTCTATCCCCCTGTTAATGCAACCTAGGATTGTGTTGGCTTTTTTGGCTGCTGCTGCTACACACTGCTGGCTCATATTTAAGTGATTGTCCACTAGGACTCCAAATATAGGTTGAATAAATAAAGTGAGAGCATAAAGTCTTGTTTTACTGTTTGCTGACTTGGAAAGTCATCATGTTCTACTTGGGCTACGGCTTCTTTTCCCATCTGAAAGTTTCACATTAGGACATTGAGATGTTCTGGGATTTCTGTTTTCTTAAGGATTGTTGAGGTGACAACAATCAAAGGCCTTTCTATAGTCAATGAAGCACATTTTGACTTCCTCTTGTTTTATTTTTCTTTCTCAATTATCCAGTGTGCATCAGCAATAATCTTTTTTCCCCTTGGCCTTTTAAAATTTTGAACATTTGGTGTCTCCCTTTCAATGTGTGGCTGTAAATTGAATGATCCTATGCAAAATCCAAAGGCTGAGGGTATTCCAATCCACACATTAGCCCCGGAAATTGTGGCCAATTGTTTTGCAAATTAGACAGGGCAAAATTCTTGCATAGCCCTACTTGTTGCAAAAAAATAAGACAAAGTCAATGGCCATTGGTTTGGACATGTTCCTAATGTGTATTGTTGTGTTCCTTTAATCTCTTTTTAATATGATTTAATTTAATTACCTATGATTTATCTAGATCATTTCCTCATAATGCTAATTACTTAACTGGAAATTATATACCATTATAAAAAGCAGATGTAAACTGCAGATTGCCACCAGAGGGAGAAAGATGTGACAGAATGTACTCCCCTGTTGAAAATGGAACTTGACAAGTTTTGAATAAAGTAAATTATCCTGACACCAATCTAGAGGCAGTTAGGCAGGTATAGGCCTGCAGGGCTAAAAGCAGGTTGTTCATTCTGTCTGAAGGGCCAATATCAAAATGATAGACAGGGTTAATTAAAATACAATAGGGTTACTTCTAACTAGTTTCTTTTATTTACCAGTTTGTAACCAATTTTCACGGGCTCCTAGAAATTTAGGACAACTCATATTAAAGTAGTAGTAATAATAATAATAATGATGATGATGATGATGATGATGATGATGATGATGATGATGATGATGATGATGATAAAGTTGGAAGGGACCTTGGAGGTCATCTAGTCCAACCTCCTGCTCAGGCAGGAAACCCTATACCATTTCGGACAAATGGCTGTCCAGTTTCTTCTTAAAGACTTCCAGTGTTGGCGCATTCACCACTTCTGGAGGCAGGTTGTTCCACTGGTTAATTGTTCTAACTGTCAGGAAGTTTCTCCTTAGTTCTAGGTTGCTTCTCCCTTTGGTTAGTTTCCACCCGTTGCTTCTTGTCCTGCCTTCAGGCGCTTTGGAGAATAGCCTGACTCCCTCTTCTTTGTGGCAGCCCCTGAGATATTGGAACACTGCTATCATGTCCCCCCTCATCCTTCTCTTCGTTAAACTAGACATACCCAATTCCAGCAACCGTTCCTTATATGTTTTAGCCTCCAGTCCCCTAATCATCTTTGTTGCTCTTCTCTGTACTCTTTCTAGAGTCTCTACATCTTTTTTACATCGTGGTGACCAAAACTGGATGCAGTATTCCAAGTGTGGCCTTACCAAGGCATTGTAAAGTGGTATTAATACTTCACGTGATCTTGATTCTATCCCTCTGTTAATGCAGCCTAGCACTGTGTTGGCTTTTTTGGCAGCTGCAGCGCACTGCTGGCTCACTAGGACACACTTCCCTCCATGTAGATGCGGTTCCATTGAGGACCACACGCTGAGTACGGCCGGTCAGCCATCTACAGATCCATCTGGTGGTGATGCTGTCTAACCCGCATTTTTCTATCTTATCAAGTAGTAGGTTGTGATCTACTTTGTCAAATGCCTTACTGAAATCCAAGTAAATTATATCCACAGCGTTCCTCTGGTCCACTAATTTTGTCACTTGGTCAAAGAATGCAATAAGATTTGTCTGGCATGATCTGTTTTTGACAAACCCGTGTTGGCTTTTAGTAATGACTTTGTTTGCCTGTAGGTGTTCGCTGATTCGTTATTTGATTATCTTTTCCAGGATCTTCCCAGGTATTGAGGTCAGGCTGATAGGTCTGTAATTTCCTGGGTCCTTTTTTCCCCCTTTTTTGAAGATGGGAACTACATCAGCTCTTTTCCAGTCCTCTGGTAGTTCCCCAGTGTTCCAGGATCTTTGAAAAATATAGTTCAGTGGTTCTGAGATCACATCTGCCAGTTCCTTAAGAACCTTGGGGTGTAATCCATCTGGTCCTGGTGATTTGAACTCATCTAGGCTGGACAAGTATTCACTTACCATTTTCTTGCCTATCTTAACTTGTATTTCTATTTTGTTTTTTATGGCACTATTTTTGATAGGATGGTCTGTTTTTTCCCTTTGTGTAAAGACAGATGTGAAAAACGAGTTAAATAGTTCTGCTTTCTCCCTGTTGCTTGTCACCTTCTTGCCACTTTCACCCACTAATGGACCAATCGTTTCCTTCACTTTTTTCTTGTTTTTTACATGTTGAAAGAAGCTTTTTTTTGTTATTTTTGACTTTGGTTGCAAGCCTTAATTCATTTTGAGCCTTAGCTTTCCTCACTTTGTCTTTGCAGGCTCGGGCTATTTGCTGATATTCTCACTTAGTTATGTGTCCCTCTTTCCACTTTCTATACTTGTTCTTTTTAATCTTTCAATTGATCGGAGAGTTCCTTATGCAGCCATGCTGGTTTCTTTTGAGAGCTGTTATTTTTCCTCTTTGTTGGTATTGTGCTAGACTGGGCCTTTATTATCTCACTTTTCAAAATTTCCCAAGCCTCTTGAGTTGTTTTCCACTGGAGGATTCTCATCCATGGAATCCTTCCCAAACCCATGGATCCCTGCATCGGCATTGGCTCTCCTTGTTTTCTACAAGGGAGATGGGGAACTTTTGCTTGTAATAAATATATTTTTTTCCTCATTGTTTAGGTTATGTAACAAATTTTCCAGGATATTTGCAATTTTATTCCTCTTGTTTAACTTTTTGTTTCATCTGCTAGTCAATGAGTCAAAGAGGTTAAACAAACACACTACACTCTCCTTAGTTCTGAGTGTTCTTTCCACAGCTTTCATTGCCCAGAATCAAAATCATGGGAAATGAAGTAACAATTCTAGGTTTCCTCCAACGTCTTGTATTTTTTTGCTTCTTGTTCTCTTCAAAGTTGTTCAGGAAAATATGGGATGGGGCAGAGGAAAAGATGTTGGCAGTACTGGAGAATGTTAGCAAGTGATTGTGGATTGAATTGGAATGACTCAAGGATGTCCAAGTGCTAAACCTCGGGTCTCCAAACTTGTCAACTTTAAGACTTGTGGACTTCAATTCCCAGAATTCCTCAGCCAGCCAGGGAGTTGAAGTCCACAAGTCTGAAAGTTGACAAGTTTGGAGATACCTGGGCTAGACCATTGTATCCACCACCCTGACCCCTTTCTAAGAAGATTTACATACAAGTACATTGCAGTGCAATGCTTCTAATCTGAGAGAATTGATTTTCCACAAGGTGCTTTTAAAATTTGTCTCTGATATTGGCCTTTTATGTCTCTAACAGAGTTTCTGTGGGGCTATCTCACTCCTGATACACATGAACAATTTGACCCAGCAATTGTTTTAAAAGTGTTAAGGTTTATTCCAGTCTTCTCCAATCTGGGCATGGCCCAGATCTTTTGGCTTTAAGTCAAGAATTTTGTGCAATAGTTGTAATAGTTGAACATTCTCAAAGTTGAGGCTATAAAACTGGATGGAAGGAACTGATTGGAGGAAGATGGAATTAAACTGTAATGACCTAGATTTTTTAACTCATCCACAAACAAATGAGGAAGGAAAAGGAAAAGGTCTAGCCTTCACTTTAATTCATAAATTAAATTCTAAATAAAAATGTTGTGACTACTTTGGTATTTGTAGCATCGCAGACATATTGTCTTCCAGACCAAATTTTAATAAACAAGTATCAACACTATTATCCATCTCAATAACAATATCTATATTCCTTCTATCTGTCCATTTGTAAATTTA
>NW_015386758.1:138001-142846 GCF_001527695.2 Protobothrops mucrosquamatus
CTCTTTGAACAAAACAGCTGGTGCTTTGCAGGTCTGAGATCACAGTTCTGATCCATGTAACTGGAATTCTGCTTTGTATTAGAGGACATAGCAGATTTATCATTAAGAGTTTTGAGTGGAAGTGAAGTATTCTAGAGGCAAACATAAATAAATATTTTTTTATTAGCAAGAAAACAAACTGAAGGATCATGGTACAAATCAGCCCAGAGGCACAAATGACCAGGTCCAAATTATCCTACTGTTCAAAGAGAAAATCTTCATCAGGGTCCAGTTGAAGCTGGGAATAAACAAAATGGAGACTGCTTTAGAAAGAAGGTTGTAATTTATTGAAGAGCAGAACCACAAGATGTGAGGCTCTGGAGCAGCTGACCACGTGTTGCTGGGAGTGGTGTTTTTTTTTTATCTTCTTGGGCTTTTGTGTTTGGAGTTGTTCTTTCTGTTCCTGTGGCATGAACTTTGACCTTAGCTTTGGAGCATGTTCTTTTGGTATTTTGATGGTGGTGGGTTAATCCTATTAAGTCCTAAAAGTCATGTCTTTAGAGTTTGGGTGGGGTATGTAGATTTTAGGGGTCTTTGTCTTTCTATTCTCATCAGTTCTAGCTTCCTGGCTCCAACCTTTCTGAATAGGATTATCAAATCTGCATTTCTACAGACCTGGCCTCTGCCTAGTTTCTGCTTGAGGCTATTAAGAAAAATGGGCCTGCTTTTCTGCCTTTAAGATCCTTTGGGTGAATACAATATTCTGCCTTTTAATATTCCCAAAATATTTCTTTCTCTAGGGGTGGGGGTACTGTCCTCCTACACTACTTTGGACACATTATGTGAAAATCTGGCTTCCTAGTGAAAGCTCTTTTGTTAGGAAAGGTGGAAGGAAAGAGAAGATGAAAAAAACTGGGAGCAAAGTGGATGGACTCAGTACCAATATTGCTAATCCACATTCATTCAGTCAGCCAATTTATTTGAACGCCTGCTAGCCAAGTACTTCTGGATGGCCAACAGGGGTTAAAAATATCAAATAGAGGAAAATGGTTAAATATAATAGAAAAATAGACTCCAAACCCATATCTCACATAGTTCCAAAAGACTCATAATATCCTAGCCAAGCACCAGGTCTGTTTCATTGATGGGTCCCAGAGTATGCCAAAAGATTAGCTTTTATATGACAGGCAGAAATAACTGGAGGCAGATATTCGCCCAAAGAGTAGATAACCTTTTGGAGTCACACAGAATACTAGGAAATCTCAATATATTTGAATTCTTTCTTGTCAATGGAAGATAGAGAGCATCTTCTCTATTGATGTTTAAGCAGAGATTTTATAGCCAACTATCAGGATGGCGTATTGAAATAGACTTCATTTAAGGGTGTCAGGCAGGTTATTTGTGGCTTGTGAAGTCAAGATAGTCCTGTGATTTTAGCATAGTAATGAATACCTGTGATTGCAGAGATGAGACATTACACAAATTCTTCTATGGAAATACAGCACTTTGTTATTCTATTCTGTGATTACAGTTGATTGCCAAGTATTAATTTGTTCTCATGTCTTTGAGACCTATTATTTTCCCAGAGAGAACAAGATTCATGTAAAAGAATCATGAGTCAGAAGTCAATCACTATAGGATGTAACAACATCCAGACAGAGCTGAAGGAATTTGAAGTAGCTCAGCAGGTTTTAAGTTGTGGCTGGTCTCTTGCAAGTTAAATGTCACGATTTATGGTAAAACAAACTGTGTTTCTCTTTGCAGTTCTAACCAGTTTCACCCAAGAAGAAAGCACAAACATATATCTTTTTTTTTCCAGAAACATTTGGTGGGGAAATGTTTAGTGGGGAAATCTGGTGGGGAACTTTAGGGGAAACACCTCTGGGGGAAGTGCTTGTGGGGGCTTCTTAGGCCATGACAACCCAGGTAACTTCTTCGATTACTTCCCCTCTACAGTACAGGTAGTCCTCAATTTACTACCATCAATTTAGCAACTGTTCAAAAATAAAACAATCCTTTAAAAAAGTGATTTACAACTGTTCCTCATACTTATGACTTTGCAGCATCACCATGGTTGTGTGATCAACATTTGGAAAGCTGGCAACCAGTGTATATTTATGATGGTTGCAATATGTCAGGGTCATATGATTGTTATTTGCAGCCTTCCTCGTGGGTTTCTGACAAACTAAGTCAAGGGGGGAAGACAGTTTAATGACTGCATGACTCAAATGAACAACTACAATGATTTGCTAAGCATCCATGGTAAAAAGGTCATAAATTTGGGGGCAACTCACTTAATAACCGCCTTGCTTAGCAAAGGAAATTCTAATCCCAATTGTGTTCGTAAATTGAGGATTACCTGTACCTGCTTGTAGTACCAGCTTGTAGTGGGCAGGGATAGAAAGGATGAGATTTTAGCAGCCAGATGGCAGAGATGGCAGCAGATTAAAAGTTTGGAAAATAATACTATTTTTCTATTCCCACAGGGCATAAATTGTTATGCCTGAAATAGAACTTGCTTATGACTACCTTTCATTGGATTCTAAAATATAAATGTAGGCATGCTTACTAGGGTGAGAAATCAGAATTGTTGTTTTTTAAAATATTTATTTTAGGGTAATCAGGGTGACTGTTCTGGAGTATAGTTTTGTTTATTTTAAACTGGGCAGCAGCCTTAATGATGCTATACCAGGGATTAAAAATTGTTATTTTTACTGTTAATTTCCTCTTTTCTTAGCAATGGTCTTGATGCTTACTCAGATAGCAGTAGCTGATATCTCAGGACTAGTTTACACAAGCAAAAACATGAAGGTAAGTAAACTGGGATAAAGGCTCCTCAGATTTTTTCTTAGTTAAATGTAAATTTTATTTTGCTAGCTCTCTGCCCAGAGTTCCAGATTAGTGTGTGTAACTTTATCTAATCCTCTTATGTTTGAAAACTCAAACATTCTCCAGGTAACAGACTGTACCTGTTATTTCATACATACCACTCCACCATAACACTTAACATCTTAAAGATGCATAACACTGAAAATCCACACGTACATCCCAATCTAATATCTTTTAAAATATAAAATGAATAGCTGAAAGTCTTAGGATAGCTTGGAAAGTGACAAAATGATATCACATATGTATAACCTCAGCCTTTTACAATATTGTTGAAATCCTCAGATTGCTGCATCAAATGGGTGCAATCACCATCTATTGAAATACTATCATTGGCAGCACTGTAGGTGAATCAATTAGGTTGAAGGGAAGAACAAAGATGGGCTCCTCTAAATTAAAGAGAGAAGCCCCGAATTACAAGAAATCCTTTTATTTATTCTTTCTGGTTACATAGGCAATCCACCCAGCAAAGCTGACACACATAAGATAAAGATTTCACCCAGTAAGTCTGGCACACTGTAGATAAGAAGGGAGAAAGCAGAAGTAGCTAAAAATGTTCCATTTTGGGTGTTTCCCTAAAGACATCGTACATTCTCTGCTG
The DNA here is from genome assembly GCF_001527695.2 of Protobothrops mucrosquamatus. Lineage (NCBI taxonomy): Eukaryota > Metazoa > Chordata > Lepidosauria > Squamata > Viperidae > Protobothrops > Protobothrops mucrosquamatus. Next base: position 141,468 of record NW_015386758.1, read on the forward strand.
GGTTAGGACATTGGGTGTTTTCCTTGCTGTCCTTTCATGACCCTGCATCCATGACTCTGCAAGTGCCCAAAGACAGCAGGGCCATCTGCACATATTCACAATTGATACTTCCTATGCTGTCTCCTAATTCCGGGTCAACAGGAGGGTGAAGGTATAAGAAGGACAAAGGAGTCGGTTTAGGATCTGAAGAAGGATATTCTCATGATCTCCACCTGGTGAAGATCATGGCATTCTCCATTTGATGTGTCCTGCAAATATATTGAGTACAACTTCCTTAATTCCTTACCTAGCAGAATTGTAGGGTAGTATATCTAAAGGCCAGCCAGATAATTTGAATGACAAATTGAATGACAAATTAATCATTTTGACAACAGTTCTGATGAGACTGATGGGAAAAACATTTTGAGATGAGTAGAACACAACTAATAAGTAGCTTTGGCTGATTAAGTCAGATATTATGAGAAGTGGAGGCTATGCTCTAACCCGAAGTATGTGCCTTCCATCTAAACAATTGTACCACTTCCAGGAATGCAGTTGCCCTGAAAAATATGGAGCCACTTGAATAGAGTCAGGACAGGCCAAGTCGGAACTAAGGCAAAGCTCTTTAAATGGGGAACAGCTGAGAGTGCACAATGCAACAGTGGTGCATTGGAATAAAAGATAACATATATAGTTCAAAAATGTCCATTCAGGAAATTTCAAGACACTTGGGATGATCTCACGGCAATTATACCAGAAGCAATTAGATGGTTAGCTTTCTTAGATATCAAGTTATAACATATATCCAATTGCAATTCTATGGCTCCATATTATGGTGATTTTATTATAGTTCTATCCTAATTTAATATATTATGTCTTGCATTGCATTATCCATATATATAATCTTGGCGACGTTTCGACGAAGTCACATTTGTCATCTTCAGGCTGGTGTCTTCAGCTTCGTGCTTCTGGGTGTAGTGTGTGTGATCGCAGCTGTTTCTTCCTTTTAACTGCCAGTGGGGTTTGAGCTGATTGGGTGGGAGCTTGGCTGTGTTCTGATTGGGTGGAGGTGTGTTCTGATTGGTTAAGGGGCTTGGCTGTGCTCTGATTGGATTGGGGGTTGGCTGTGCTCTGATTGGCTGGGGGAGTGTTCTGTTTGGGTGGGGGCTTTGTTGTGCTCAGGTTAGTTTGAGTTGCAGGAGGATTTGAGATGGTGAGCTTCATTGCTGTTGTTTGGCTTCGTGTTTGTGGTCGTGCCACATCTTTATGGTGGGTGTCAGTTTGCTTCATGTATGGATTGGAGGGGTTTAAAGTGGCTAATGATGCAGCTGTGGACTGGCTTCTAGTTTGTGGTCGTGCCTCATCATCTGTGTGGGTTTGGGTTTGCTTTTTGCGTGGAT
>NW_015386758.1:144316-190080 GCF_001527695.2 Protobothrops mucrosquamatus
ATATATATATATATATATATATATATATATATATATATCCATACACACACACACACACACACACAAACTACTTTATTTAAATTAAATCTGTATATCAGTGATTGCATGACCTCTTAGATGGCATACACTAAATAAATAAATAAAGTCAATTAATGTTTAAATCTCACATTTCTCATGTCTTGTTTGATTAAACCACAATTTGAAAACATTCATATTGATTAAAGAGCCTGCCAGTCAAGATTGAAAGTATATTCAAATACCAATGAGTCATACTTTCCATACAACAAGCAAAAATAATGCTTGCTTGTGAAATTGACTGACCCCATATTTGCCTTGGTTATAGAATTTCAACCTTCAAGAAGTGTCCTTGCATTGTTTAAGCAACAAATCATAGCTCAGAAAGATATCAAATTGGTCCCACTTCCCCTAATTTAGCATTCTACTGGACATGAATGACTGGATAGGGAATGAACAAGGTCGCTAAGAGGTTTATAATGATAATTTCATGGATGCATCAATTATGTGGACTGAAAGTCTTTGGCTGAGTTTGAACATCATTTCTTAAATATCTAGTACCTATAGTTTTCAACTTGAGGCTTTGCATACACAAACATAGCTCGATTAATTCATGATAGTGTATAAAACTAGGAATTTGATTAATGGAGTATCTAAGTTCAACATGTAGCACAAACATCAGCCCATAATGTGAATCTAGTATATATGTTTGTTTGTTTATTGCTGGCAATGTGTAAACTTCAGTTGCCTGTTTTTTAAACAGGTCTAGGATAAGTCTGTGCATGAAGATTCCTACCATCAGTCCTTTTGAAGTATGAGCCCACATCCACTTTCACATGCTCCAATGGAGGGTGATAATATAGAAGATGCAAAATATATTAATTGGATGTTCTTGCTGTTATTTTCAGTTAACTAGCCGGCTCCATTTCTAAGAAAGCCTAATCAATGTTTTAGTGCTTATCTTCTAAAAGAAGGAGTAAGCAAGGGATGAATGAAAATGAATGAACAAATAAATGAAAAAAGTTGTACCAAGCCATCAGAATTCCAGGTCAACCTATGCCATCTTGTGGGCTACATCATGCTGTTGTTATTCTAATTCATGGCTTCATACATCCATGGTTGAGTAAATCTACTTTATTGTTACTGCTGACATCAAGGAAAAAATTCTTCTATTAGTCAATGAAAATGGAAAGGATATGAACTTTCTTAAATGATTCTAGCAGTTGACCAATTTTAAAATACCAGGAAGCAATCTTGATGTCACATAAGTCATAAGTGACAAAAATGCTCCTGTTGGTCCAATGGTTTCAATCAGATTGAAATCCAATCTGATAATTTCTAAGATGATCTGCAAACATACTAATAATATCTAGATGAGTCACTTTGAGGTTAGAATTTCCTTTACCTTGAGTTGAGCATTAGGAACAATTTGCTTAAAGAACCTGTTTATGACTGTGTTGCTGAATTTCCGTAACAATGTCGTAGTTGAAAAATAAAAATCAAACCTCATGGACATAATTCCACAACTCTGCATACTGTGCTAATGTGATAATTAAGCTCAAAATTATTTTGGGCATTTCTCCTTTGGTTTCTTGAAGAAGAATGAAAGCTTTATTGTACAAGGAAGAGAAAGGATTATAAAAAGCTTTGGGAAAATTTAAAAAGTAAAATTTATTTTGGTATTGAACTCAGTGCATACTGTTTTCCTGGACATGTCCTTAAAATTATCCTTGCAATAGAATGGAAGTGATTTGCCATTGTCTTCTTCTGGTATCTTTTTGGACTTCCTAGTCTATAATCTTGGTATTATAGACAAGTTTGAATGGACAGTTTTCCATTCAACTGCTAACCATCTCTGATCCTGATTGGATCTTTCAGATCAACCAGAATTGCCAGTTGCTGCATCCTAGTTGGGGAATGGCAAATAAAGGAAGTTATACTTCTGGAGATTTCCTATATGTTCCTGAACTAAGGAAGGCCCTAGTGATAAAACTCAAAATGGATTCTTATTTTTCTTTCATCATTGAAAGTTCACTTCACCCAATATACATTATCCAGCCTGTTTGTATCCCCTAGATCAGAGGTGGGGAATGTTGGTCCCTTTATGACTTGTGGACTTCAGCTCCCAGAATTTCTGAGCCAGCATGGTTGGCTCAGGAATTCTGGGAGTTGAAATCCACTAACCATAAAAGGGCCATCATTCCCCACCCCTGCCCTAGATAAATAAGTTGCTGATGATCCAGCAGCAAATGATCAATAGACTGCATAGCTATCCCAGTTATATTGAGAGCAGCCATCTTAGATGCTATCGGGTCACTTGTATGTCTGTCATTTTCCTTTTGAACAATTGATTTAAAAAAATTAAAATTTGTTAGACCCAGTCTGGAAGTCACCAAAATTGGCTTGGCCTGGCTTACCCTGACCACTTTCAATACCCATTTTACCCCACCCAGAATCCAGGGGTTGAAATAAATTTATTAAGAAATGGAACTACTTGAGACTTCTGCTTGTTTGGATAAGAGTGAGATAGATGAGTAACCTTATATTGATGTTTTCTTGATAAGAATTTTTTTTAAAGTACATTCTGCTCCAACCCTTGATCCCTTCATACCATACTGTCAAAGTGACCAGGTTTAGAAAATAAATGCTGGTTTAGCAATCAGATGGAACATCACAGAGATTTCACAAAGTTTCACCAAGTACAGTAGATGCCCTTTAACTTCTTTTCAATGAACAGCCACATCTAGAAGCAAAACAATGCCTTGGGATTAACATGAAATATAAGATTAAACATAGGGCTTCATATCGTCTTGGTTTCCATTTTTTCCCCACAAACATAATGAAAATTTCAGCATCATTACAGAAACAAAGAAAAAAAATATAACTTGGCTCCCCATTGCTTTGCAAAGCATATAAATGATTGCTAGTGTCATCATGTTTTTGCCTATTAAAGGCTTTTGGGAATAACATCACAATTGTGGTCTTTTAAAGCCTTCTTTCAAATGTTCACTCCAGGTAAGGTAAGGATTCTGCACGTCTGCAATTCCAAAAATGTTGTTCATTTCTAATATTGGATTTAGTTGTGGAGGGTAAATTGTTATGGTCGTGGCATTATCTTAAGCTAATTTCAGTTTGTCTTTTGCAGTCTAACTTAAATTGCTTAAATTTAAATCCTAGCTATTGATTCCAGTAACAAGGGTTCCCTTTGCAAAGGTGGCTGATTGTCAATGTTTGCTCAGAAATTTCCTGTATGCTCTGAGAACAAAGAGCTCTTATAAATATTTGAAAAGCAAGGATAAATATATTCTTCTTCTTTATATCAGAGAAAAAAAAACCATGATAAACATAAAGACAAGGTCAAAGTCAATATAATATAGACTATTGAATAAATGAAATTGAATTTTAAGAGCATTAGAAACTTGTAGTGGACACATTTAAATCTTTAGAAGCTTGGGTGAAAAAATTGTTAATTTGATATAGTAGATAGATTATTTTTGCTGATTTGTCTGAAGAAAAAAGTCTCAAAGGAAACGTTCCAGAAAAAACACATCTGATGTGATTACTCTCTCATGTCCTATGACTACCTGAAAAAGTGAATGATAGTGCAGGTAATCCTCAAGTTATGACAGTAACTGAGCATAGCAATTAAGATAGTAAGTAATGACAGTCATAATATGGATCATCATGTGATCAGACCCAATTCTACTACCCTTTTTGCAGTGGTCATTAAGCAAATGTTATAATTGTTAAGCAAACACATTATTTGCTATTGGGTGATTCTTTGCAGAAACCAAAAGTAAACAATACTTTCCAGAAAAATCATTGTAAATCATGATCACAGGGTGCTGAAAATGGCCATAAATGTGGACTGGTTGCCAAGTGCCCAAAATGCAGTCATGTGACTGGGGGGTGGCTGGATATAGTAACTTCAGAACTAGATCATAAGTAGCTTTGGGAGTGGGATCCACTGAAATTTCAATCATGGTCAAGAGCCCTAGTGGCGCAGTGGTTAGAATGCAGTACTGCAGGCTAACTCCACCCACAGCCTGGAGTTCAATCCTGATGGAGCTCAAAATTGATTCAGCCTTCCATCTTTCCAAGGTTAGTAAAATTAGATTTTACTAGATTATTGGGGACAATATGATGACATTTGTAAACCATTCAAAAAGTGCTGTAAAGCATTGTGGACCACATTTCACAAAGATATATAATATGTTTTAATTTGCATTGGGTGGCGTTTTTTTTTGTTTTGTTTTTTTGAGAACATGGATCCCATTTCCTCCCATCCTAGGATTGCACATCTACTTAATTTCATAACTAAAATCATTAGGATTCCAAACAAAACCTCAATTTTGACAACATCAGCTCTTGTAAATTTGTGCAGCTGTACCTCAAGCATGGAAATTGAGTGATATTAGAGAAGGTCTGATTGGGTTTGATTCTCTTGATTTTCTGAACTGTGTTCTATTATTTGAAATTACTATGATTTTTATATATAAATAAATAAATGAGTGGATAAATGTCCTAATTATGAATTTTCCCTTTTTTGCTTGATCACCAAATATGTTTCATTATCTTCTAGATATACCCACCTGAAGAAGATAGCTTCTGTTTAAGGAATATACTGTATAAATGGGAAAACAATGATACAACCCTTTAGCAATCCAAATCCTTCAAATAGGAGCCCCACCCAATGGTATGAACAAATAGGTATTATCTAATAAGAGATAAAATTAGGGCAAGAATGGAACAGAAATATCTATCAGCTTGTACATACCGTATATCAAATCTTCCAATGTTGGCTTTGGCTTGAAAAAAAAATATTTATAGAAATCTACATAGAATAGTTTTAAATAGGGGACTGTAGGGCAAAACATATGATGAACCGTTGCAGGAAATGTGTATGTCTGTACCAAAGAAAAGGATTAAGAGTAACATGATACCAGTCTTCTAATATTTGAGGAGCTGTCGCAGAGCTGTCAACCTATTCTCCAAAGCACCTGAGGGCAGGACAAGAAGTAATGGATGGAGGCTTATCAAAGAGAGATACAATCTAGAATTAAGGAAAAAAATTCCTGTCAGTGAGAACAATTAATCAGTGGGACGGCTTGCCTCCAGAAGTTGTGAGTGCTACATCACTGGAGGTTTTTAAGAAGAGATTGAACAGACATTTGTCCGGAATCATATAGAGCCTCCTCCTTAAGTAGTGGCTTGGACTAGAAGACCTCCAAAGTCCCTTCCAACTCTGTTGTTCTGTAATTTTGAAATACTAGTTTCTAAAAAAACAACAAAAAAACTAGGTGTTTTTTTTAAATCAAAATTTAAGATGCTCTCCATCCTGCAAGAATCCCCCCGAAATAATTTCCTCAATAAAACCAAGTTTGTGATGGGAAGCTATTACAGTCCTCTTAGCATTCTATCCCTCCTTCTAAATCTCTTTTTCTAATTTGTATAAACTGTTGGGTCTCTGGAAGTAGTGGTGGTAGTAGTACATGTCAGTTCACTTCTTCCACATGGGCATCCATAATTTGCTAAAATCAACAATGACAGTCCTGGAATAGAAATACCAAGGAGACCTTTTCAAGAGAAGGTAGCGCCTAATTCCTACTCTCCATCCCTTTTTATTTAAAGTCCTGGCGATTGATTCACCAAAATTCAGTGGCAAAACACCAAATAATTAAACTACAGCCTATCATTCGGGAAGTTACTACTATTACAATGTTGGAATTCTTTCTCACTGATTCAATAACATACAAAAAAATGGAACATAAACGCTAAACTTTTAACATTAAAAAAGGCTTAGGATAGGTTGTTAGTGTTGTTTTCTTTTAAACCTTATGATAATTAATGGCTACTAATATTTTGCAATCACTCCTTTTGCAGTAAAAACTATTCGAAAAGAACAGCCCTTTCAAAGTCTTCGTCATATCTTACTTTCACTCAAGAAGAAAGAGAAAAATTACTCCCGAGACCTTCTGAAGGCTATTGGGGAAGGAATGAAATCGTTGGGTGCTCCAAATTCAGATTAAAGATTTACTTTTATGATCAACAACTAGTGAATGGAGAATAATGATCAAAAGAGATAATTTGCAATAAGTTTATGGAACTTCCTTTCCTTAACAGATACTGGACATTGCTAGATTAGAAGACCTGTATGGGTCATTCCAACTTTATTAATTGCCTTACTTGCTTCATTGGGTACTTTAATTGCTTCCATCTTCTTCCTGAGTGGCTTTTTGGTTAATCTATTGTTTCTTTTATCAGCTGCTCCCAAAGTTTAAACAGATTATTATACTTAAGTTTAAAAGTCTTTTAAGGAATAGTAGTACTTTTCCAACTCTTACTTTTCCTCACTTTATTTTCTGCTTGTACCTTCTTTTTTCTTTTCTTGGTTTTCATCTGGGTCTTTGCTTTGATTTTTCTCTTCTTGTTGATAAAATGAATATGGGGATGGAGATGGAGATGGGGATGGGGATGGTTGTGCATTAGTGAAATCATCAAATACTGTGTTTTTCTGTGATCCAGTTTCATTTAAGATTAATTTGATAAGGGTCATCAGAAGACCAATTTAAATAGATAGAAATTCTTTCAGTAGTTATAAAGCAAATGACAAATTTTGTTAAAAGCCTCATGTTCTCTCCCAAGGCTTCTATAATCTTTTGCAAAGAGGATCTCTGTGAATTCCTCAGATAATTTGCCTTATTTGTCAATAAACAATCCCAAGCCTTGTGGCTGGAAAGAGTTGAAGTTGCCTTGGACAAATGGACTTCATTGTTGCAAACTTATTAAATGTTGTTGTACCACAACTATGCTATTGTCCATTTGTTCTTCCATAGTCTCAGAGTTTAGCTGTTTCTTAACAATACTTATGTCCTCAGCAATACTTGGAATATAGGTGGTCTGTTTCCTACTTCATGGTTGATAACAGGTATTCTGTTGATAACAGGATAACAGGAATAAGAAATAATGTTTATATAAAGGAGAAATTACAGAACCATTAAAGAATCTTACATCAAATATTTGCTTGCCATTTCACAGGATCAAAATGAGACTTTCCAGAATTAAGTCCTTGAATTAAAAAAAACCTGTATCATTTTATTTCAGCATACAAAAATTATCTCAATAGTTGTAGACCAAATCAGATGTATTTATTACAGAAGTTCTTTGATGTTTTTAGTTTTTTTTACTTTTGTCTAAATGTATATGTTATTCTAACACAAAATAACAGTAATGGTGGACACCAGTCTTCTGCCAAATGAATCCAGAGATGGGCTTCTGAAATCTCAAAGTATGGCTGAGTTATGTTATCTGGGAGAAGTTTAAGCTGGTTTAGCCTGAGGAAGTGGAAAAGGTCCACATGTCTGTGAGCTTTGCCACCGTGTTCTGGACCCATGCTCCTTCTGATTGGTTAAGGCCTCCTGAGAGGTGACATGGTTGGATCCAGAGGGTGATTTATTCCTCTTTGAAGGAGGGGGTGATGAATCCCCTGCTCATGAGGCCTTCTTTGGATACAGCTTTGTTAGACAACTTTAATCTATTTTCCCACCTTTCCCTTTAGAGAAAAGGTTGTTGAGAGGGTGGTTGGGATGTAGCTTCAGCGGACCCTGGATGAAACAGATTATCTGGACCCTTTTCAATCTGGGTTCATGCCAGAGTATAGGACTGAGAGGGCATTGGCAACACTTGCTGATGACCTTTGAAGGGCTCAGGACAGGGTGATGGAATTGTCCTGGCTGTGCTAGATCTCACAAATCTCAATACTTAGTATTCTTCTGGACTGGTTTGGGAGTGGGAGGCACTGCTTTGTGGCGGTTCACCCTCCTTTCTTTGTGGCTGATTCAAGTCATTTTTAGTGGGCAAGGAGAAGTCATGCTTGAGGCCCCTGAATTGCTCAGGAATTTTAGATCACTCCCCTCTCCTCTTTAGCATCTACATGACACCACTGGTGAGGTCATCTAATGTCACATGGTATGGTGTCACCAGTATACAGATGATTCCCAGGTATATACCTGGCCAGGCAAGAAATGATGTTATAGTGCCGGCCAAGTGCCTGGAGGCTTTAATGTTTGGATTGAGAAGAACTGACTTCAGCTCAACATAGCAAGATTGAGTAGCTCTGGGGTTTTGTCCCCCCAGGGTCTAGTGATGTCATCTTTTAGATGGGTGGCCATATATCTCTTTTAAATAAATAAAGCACGGGAAGGCATATTAGAAGATAATCAATTGATGCCCTGGCTCAGGTTGTCATGAATTTTAAGGTCAAGGCATGCACTTCAAATTGAACAAGTAATAGGGTTTAGGAGTATATCCCACAGTAGATTTATGCATTCATAACTATAAAATCAACAGGACACAGGGAGAAAAAGAGGAAGAATATGCTTACCCTATGCCAGGGGTGTCAAACTCACAAAATCACGTGACATGTCACGGCGTAACGAGACTTTTTTCCCCATTGCCGGCAATGGGGTGGGTGCAGTTTTGGCATGACGCATCCAGCCCACAGGCCAGCAGTTTGACACCCCTGCCCTATGCTATCAAGAGTAAATAAGATATATTGATGGAGATATGCAAGATCTTTTGTCTAGGTAAAAAGGGCAGAAACATTTTTAAACTCCAAAACAAGATAATATTCTGTTGAAAGTGTTAAAAGTCACACATATAGATGCCTCCCTAATTCACTGGAAGATAAGAAGAAAGAGGAAATATAGCACAATCAGACATGCACAATTATATTATTATAGCCAATGTCAACAAAATTAGTTTTGGCCTTTCTTATCTGCCTTTCTAGTGGGGCTAGGTAGCAAATATTTGCTTGCCTTGAGTCCAGTGTAGCTTCAAATTTGAGAAAAACGAACTTCTCTCATCTTTCCTTAACATAGAATATAGAATCATAGATCTGGAAGGAACTTCTAGTCCAACCCCCTGCTGAAAGCAGGAGATTTTATACTATCTCAGTCAAATGGTTGTCCTGTCTATTTTTGAAAACCACCAATGATGGAGCACCCACGACTCTGGGAGGCAAGCTATTCCATTGATTAATTTTTCTCCCTGTCAGAGAATTTATCCTTACTTAGATTGGATCTCTCTTTAAGAAGTTTCCACCCATGATTTCTTGTCCTGCCCTCTGGTGTGTTGGAAAATAAATCCCTTTTTCTTTGTGACAGCGCTCAAGTACTAGAAGACAATTATCATGTCTCCTCAATCCTAGTCTTAAGTAGGCTAGATTTCTAGCTCCCTCAACCGTTCATCATATGATTTAGCCTCCATACCCTTTATCATCTTTGTTGCTCTTCTCTGAACACTTTCTACATCTTTTTTGTATCATGGTGACCACAACTGTACATAGTATTCCAAGTGTGGCCTCATTAGTGCAGCATAAACTGGTATTATCACTTCTTGTGATCTTCGTGCCTTCCCTATGTTGATGCAGCCCAGGACTGTATTGATGTTTTGGGTAGCTGCAGCACATTGCTGGCTCATACTTAAGTGGTGGTTCAGTAGGACACGTAGCTCTCCTCTCATTTGGATCATTAATGAAGATGTTGAAGAGTACTGGGCCTATGATGCAACCTTGAGGTACTCCAGTGCATGCTTCCCTTCATTTAAAGGTAGATCCATTGAGGACTACATGCTAGGTGTAGTTGGTCAGCCAATTGCAAATCCTTCTGGTGGGGGTAGTGTCTATCCCACATTGTTTCATCTTACTAAGAAGTAGGCTGTGGTTTACTTTGTCAAATGCCCTACTGAAGTCTAAGTAACATCCACAGCATTTTGCTGGTCCACTAATTTAGTTACTTTATCAAAGACGGCAATAAAGTTTGTCTGTGGAGAGCAGTTTTTAACAAACACATGCTACTTCTAGTAATTACCTTGTTCATTTCTAGGTGCTCACAAATCCTCTGTTTGATTATCTTTTCCATAAATATATTACTTATACAGAAAGCAAAATGGTCATGCCTTTGAGTATGATACTTCATTTATCTGGAAAATATTTTTTTTTAAAAAGAGACCAATTCTATAAAATCTGGATCTCATTTTTATATTAGTAATGTGGACCCATGTGTATTTTATATACTTTTGAGACATAAATATGCAAACAAAGGTTGAAAAATAGTAACAAGAATGGTACTAGTACTATTCTTAGTAAGAATACTAGTGGTACTGAAATATATACTATTATTAATTGTGAACATTGCCTTCAAGCACACTATTTTTCTTTGTTTATTTTAAAAATCTAATCAAAATGTACCAACTAGGATCTTATTAACAAATTGGCAAAATATATGGGAAAGTAATAATTACAGGGAAAGGAAGGAAGGCTGGGAGGGAGGGAGGATCAAAATCAAAATGAAATCAATACAGATTTGATGTTGCAGGTATTAGAAATACATAATTTGTCTTCTGCTGATATGCCTGCTTTATTGCATGCATTACTTTTCAAGCCAGATATTACCATAAAACTAAACTGATTACTTATATGGATTCCAAACGTTCTGTTCCAGCCAATTTTCTTTCCCCTCCTCTTCCTCTTCCTCCTTCATTCAGCCTATAGCATATTTACAGTTCACTAGGTATGCAGAAAATGTTCATAAACCTGTCCATATCACCACTTCTACTAAAATAAAATTTGAAATATAAAAATACACATTTGGACAATCTTAGAAATGTGATTATTTTTTTCAGTTTGGGGGTGTGGGGTGTGCAAATGTTCATCCTGAAGAATTGCCACAGGTCGTTATTCCTTTATTTTTCTGATCTATCACCACAATGTTAAAACAAAAAAATATAGCTGAATTCTTTTGTGCACCAGGATACTATGCAAAACTAGTATAAATCAATTCCATGAAATTTGTAAAACCATTTTTACAGTTGTCATATATAACTTGCCCTAATGTATGCAGTTTGTCTATATCTTTCATAATATAAACATGTTTATATTAACTTTTCCTACTATATAATTTTTATAATTAACACATTGATTCTTTGAATTACATACCCTTTCACACTGCAACAGATGCTGTTTGGGCAAAATGTATTCATTCATTCGTTTGTTTGTTTGTTTGTTTATGTTATTTAAAGCATTTATATAGCCACCCATCTTTCAACCAACTCTGGGTGGCTCCCAGTCAAAAACTAAAAGATATACAAAATCATTTTTAAAACTATAAAATATAACCAGTTAAAACATAAAACATTAAAACTAAGAAAAACCTTGGGGCAATCCATGCTAACATGCCATCATCTAATCTTCTAACTATTGGGGGAAAAGCCAGGTCTTCAAAGCCTTATGGAAGGATAAAAGGGTGGAAGCCTGCTGAAATCAGGAGGCAAAATGTTGCATAGGATAAGGGCTGCCACAGAAAAGACACACTTACTAGCTTCTATCAAATGATAATATTTGGGGGAAGGACTAGGAGCATGGCCACCCTGTATGACCTGGTAGGGCAGGTAGATGTCCTTAGGGAAAGATTGTCTCACAGATAGCCTGGCCCTGAACCATATAGGGCTTTCAAGGATAACCAGCAGCTTGAATTGCACCCAGAAAGAAACTGGGAGCCAATGTAACTCATACATCAGACGTGTTATGTAGGAAAATCAAGGAGCCCCTATTACTATGCACACTGCTGCGTTTGGAACCAGTTGAAATCTCTGGCTGGTCTTCAAGGGCAGCCCCATTGCAGTAATCAATATGCCATTTTACTGGTAAAACAAACAGCCATATTGGACTTTTCTGTATAATCCAAACTGAGCCAATCTTATTCATCTCTGTTAACAAAGAGATTTACATACTTTTTCACTAAATATCATTACCAGTGTTAGAGATGACGAAGTTATTGACTCTGCAGCATGACAATGCTTCTATATATCTTCCCAAAAACTTCCTTTCATGATACCTTTCTTATGATTTCAGTGTTTTAGCTAAATAATTGTGAAAATATGGAATGCCAAATATAGTAAAGAAGAAAAAGAACACACCCTTTTAAAAGTAAAAGTAAAAGAAGACATGTTGCCAGTTTATTAGGGTTGATTTACTCAGGTAGCAATATCCAAACAAAACATTAAGATTAAATAAATAGAAGGATGGGAGGATCCTATTCTCTTATTGTTTGAAAGCCAGCCAAAGAAAGTTTAAGACTGTGAGAGAGTGTTAACATGAGAGGTTCTTGGTGCTCTCTGAATTTGGTTATTTTCTTGCAGATGTTTCATTACCCAAACTAGATAACATCATTAGTACTCGAGTGTTAACATATTATCATAGAACAGTCTGTAGTAAATTGCACTACAATATCCAATCTTTGGCTCCTAAAGCTTCAGTTATCAGCATATAACAGGCTACCTGATATCATCTTAATTTACATCTACCCAGATGAGAAATTGTGAAATATGATCTCCTGAAGAAGAAATGTGAAAAATTGCATGCATTTAACAGAAAAGTATCCTGCAGAGACAGCTATTATAAAGATAAATGTAAGAAAAAATGTGATCATTATATTGCTTTTTTACCTGTGTAATACAATTTGGTCTTTGCCATATTATTATTATTATTATTGGCTAGAAAGGACAAGGCCTACCAATATACTCATACTTCCAGTGCTATCTGGATGAACTGATTTCCTGATCTGTGACATTTTTCTGGGTTTTATTAACTCAAACGAGATAAGAATGAAGATTGGCGTGGTGGGACTGCTGTGATGAAAAGCAGGTCTGATTTCTGAGGATCGTGTTATGGTGTCAGCAATGTTTATGAAACAGGACAAGGAGAAAAAATGCACAGCACAGATGTTCTGATGTCTAGAACAGTGATGGCAAATCTTTTAGAGACCGAGTGCCCAAACTGCAACCCAAAACCCACTTATGCATCGTCGGGTGCCGGTGGGTGTGGCCCATTGGCTGGATGTGGCCCATTGGGTAAGTGTGGCCCATTGGGTGGGCGTGGCTGCGGTGGTAACGGCAGACTGGGTGGGACTAAAAAGTTCAATCAATCAATTCCAACTTTGCAAGAGCTTTTTTTTCCTGCAAGAAGTTGAAATTGACTGATTGATTGAACCTTTTTTTTTTTTTTGCACACGGCGGTGGAGGCCTAAAGCGAAAAGGTTTTATAAAACCCAGCTGAAGGCCTAGGAGTGGGGCGACGGCGCGCATGTCCACAGAGAGGGCTCTGAGTGCCACCTCTGGCACCCGTGCCATAGGTTCGCCACCACTGGTCTAGAATATGCCAGTTGTAACCAATATAGATCCAAAATTGAGAACAAATACTTCATTTATGAATCATAGAGATACATTTGATTTATATACTTTGTTGAACACCCATTCAGCATTCCATGCTTGATTAATTCAGCAAATATTTCAAATATTTGAAGAGTAATCAGACTTCAATAATAGATTTATTTAGCAGTTAGCTAAATTCACTCAAAGGCCAGGATCCAAAAGTTGGGATGCAGGAGACAAAGAAAGTTGGGTTCAGATGATTTTTTTTTTCAGTTTACAGCAAGAAAAATAAGAAGCTGTCCGTGTCAGCATGGGGAAGCCTTCTCCAAGTTGATGCCTTTCAGATGTTTGTTGGAATTCTGTAGCTCCCAGAATTCCCAAACAGTGTGAATAATAGTGATTGAGAAACGTGGAAGCTACAATCCCAGCATATTTTGAGGGCACTGAATAATGGAAAGAAGCATTAACCCCCACAACGAAGGGATGGATTGAAAAGGTGTTGGAAGTGGTGAAAAGATGGTGAATCTGACTGCATTAGTTAAGAACAAGAATGTAAATAGTTTTGTGGTTATTTGGAAACTACTTCTAGACTTCCTGTGTGAAAGAGAAAAAAATGAAATTTTGACTTGGGGTTTTGACATGTGAATTATTGTTATAAAAATGGCAAGTTGTTATTATTTGGTGTAACTAAAAAATTGATACTATAAACATATAATATATCTTACTGCACAAAAAAAGTTGAAAGTCACTGCGTTTTGTTTCTTTTTTATTTCTTTTTCCCCCTTCCCTTTATCTCCTCCATTCTCTTTCCTTTCCCATTTTTCCATTGTCTTTATTTTTATTTGTATTTTATATTAAGAAAAGAAAGAGTACAGAGAAGAGCAACAACGATGATTAGGGGACTGGAGGCTAAAACATATAAGGAACGGCTGCTGGAATTGGGTATGTCTAGTTTAATGAAGAGAAGGACGAGGGGTGACATGATAGCAGTGTTCCAATATCTAAGGGGCTGCCACAAAGAAGAGGGAATCAAGCTATTCTCCAAAGCGCCTAAAGGCAGGACAAGAAGCAATGCGTGGAAACTAACCAAAGAGAGAAGCAACCTAGAACTAAGGAGAAACTTCTGGACAGTTAGAACAATTAACCAGTGGAACAACCTGCCTCCAGAAGCAGTGAATGCTCCAACACTGGAAATTTTTAAGAAGAGATTGGACAGCCATTTGTCTGAAATGGTATAGGGTTTCCTGCTTGAGAAGGGGGTTGGACTAGATGACCTCCAAGGTCCCTTCCAACTTTTTTATTATTATTATTATTATTATTATTATTATTATTATTATTATTATTATTATTAAAGAAACCTTTAATACACACACACACACACACACACACACACAGAGAGAGAGAGAGAGAGAGAGAGAGAGAGAGAGAGAGATTTATATCGCTATTTCTATCTATATATTACATGTTTAATTCATAAGAAGCAATCATAGAAATTTTGATTTATGGACTCAAAATCCTTGCTAAACCAGGGTCTTTATCAGAGCTTAGTCTGATATCAATTCTCCATCATTCTTTACCAGATAGCAAAATGTAGAAGTGGAGATTTTCTTGGATTTTTCTGACAAATTGATATTAGTGGATTCTACAAACACTGTACCAATATGGCTCCAAGTAAAAAGGAAGGTGGAGTAAATGGAGGCCATATTAATCTCTACATGTTTTACAAGTCAATATTAACCCCCCCCCCCCCACACACACACCTTCCTTCTTTGCCCATTGGGTAACACCATCCCTTCCGCAATTTAATCACATTCATATTCTTTAATATTTATTTAGCTCCACTTCACTCTCAAAAGCAGATTAAACAAACTTGGGATAAAGTAGCAAATTCAGTTGCATTGATATCCATCTCATACCTCATATTTTAATTGGAGACAATTTCAATACACAAATGAGTCCAGACAATCAAACTCTACAAGCCTATTTTCAAGACTACAATTTAGAGGAAGTTGAGGGTTTCCCTCTCCCTACATGCTTGGCACAACTTATAATTATAAGACACAACTTATAATTTTGCAAGTTATTTACCTGTCTAAATTAACCAAACCATTTGATATTCACATTCTAAATGGTATAATCTCTAAAAATAAACCAGCAAAATTTATTTACTGTGAAGATCTTGAATATGGGTGATCGGCTTGAATATGGGTGAATATGGGTGATTGGCACATTGGCTGAGGAATTCTGGGAGTTGAAGTCCACAAGTCATAAAAGGGCCAAGTTTGAAGACCCCTGGGATACAGGAAACTAGTTGACATCTGCTTCAATTGCTCTGCATTAGATCATGTATTGGTCCTGTATCATCTTGCTGAAAAATACAGTTGCAAGAAAGGTCCACACTTTTTGTAACTCTTAGAGACTTCAAACCATCCTTTGTCTCGATTACGAGACCAATTATTTGGGACAAGCCAAGAAATACCAGTAGGGATAAAACCTTTTCTTTTCCTAATTCAAGAACTTTATAAGAAAGTTACTGTATGTTATCCTCAAGATGCTTCATCAGATTTGATTGCTGGTCACAGGAGACAGGGCTGTAATTTAGCTTCTGCCTTATTTAATATCTGTTTAAACTCTTAGCAGACAATCTATCCAATGTGAGTTTCCCTCTTCCCAACATTATGAGGGTGAATATCTCAGTTTTTTTAAAAAAAATGTGGTTGATGTTTGAATCTATTTCAGTGAGACTCGCATGAGCTTCTGAAGTCTTTGCCCATTATTGCCAAGAACATCTTTCAGTAATTAAAAACTTGTTGTTGTTGTGCCATATCCGTTATCGGATGTTGGCGATCATGTTGGCGATCCTGTTTTTATCAGCAGCCGCACGAAAAAGTGCTGCTGAGTTTTGTCCAAACCAGTCCCTTAGATTTTGAAGCCATGATGTTCTTCTTCTGCCTGGACCTCATTTGCCTTCAATCTTTCCCTGGAGGATTAAATGGAGTATGCCGTATTTTTCTGGGTGTCGCATCACATGTCCGAAATATTCTAATTTTCATTTTTTAATTTGTTTTGATGATTTCCCTTGGCTTTCCCAGGCGGTTTATCACCTCCTCATTTCTGATTTTGTCAACCCAGCTTATACATAGCAACCACCTGTAAATCCACATTTCAAATGCTTCTAGTCTCTTCGGGTGGCCTTCTGTCAGAGACCAACTCTCTACTCCATAGAGCAGGATAGAAAAAATATAGCATCTGACAAGCCTGATTTTCAGTCTTAGGCTTATGTCGTGACTGCAGAAGACCTTTTTCATTTTGAAGAATGCTGTTCGAGCTTTCTCTATCCTTCTCTTTAAAAACTAAAGCAAGCTAAAATGATGGTGTTAGCTAGAAAACACAAAATGTTTATTTGGGCCATTGAAGAACATGATGCAGAGCAGAGGAAAACGTTCTAATATTAAGGCCACAGGGAGCCAAGCCACAGGTGTTTATAATACACACCAATCATGTTGCCTGACAGGCACAAATGCATAGTATAACAATTATTATGAGATTTACCAGAACAAAAGGCAGGAATGTATTCAAGCAGCAGCCAAACTTTTTGTAGCAAAACTGATGGCTGAAATGCTCTATAACCTTGAGTTGGGACCCTTCACTCATAAATCTCATCAACATTTTTTTTTAATTATTTCAAGCATCTAAACCATTGTTTTTCAAACTTGGCAATTTTAAAAGGTGTGGACTTCAATGCATGAGTGGCTGGGGAACTCCAGGAGTTGAAATCCACACCTCTTAAAATGGCTAAGTTTGAAAAAAAACAAAACCTGATCTTTATGCATATCTCAGGGCTTTTTTTCTCATAGAACGCCCAGAACGGAGTTCCGGCACCTTTTTGGGATGGAACCTTGTAGGGTAGGCAAGGCGGGTTGTATGATGTGTGTGAGTTCCAGCACCTTTTTTTTTTTTAGAAAATGACAACAAAAGTGGAGGTGAGATCCTGATTACTAATGCTAATTGTCAACAAACAATATTGATGAAACTTACTCAATATGTTACATACTCGGCCATTCAAGCAATTGTTCCTTTTGGGATATTCTAAGCTAAGATATTTGTTAGGGAAAAGATTTTAAATATTGAATATCAAAATTAGGTTAGCCATATTACAACTCAGATATCTTATCCCATATAACAGTCAACATTCAATATGTTTGCTGATCCCCCACCTCCTTATTATTGACTACATTTGTGAATTACATGGCCAATATCCATTACAGAAGTCTGACTAATGACTCAATTTATAATCAGGCAAATATTAATCAGTCTGATATAATATGCAAGCTTTCCTGCATTCTAACAACAAAATGAGTCACTCAGGTTATCCACACTTAAGGTTTGTTCAATTTACTCAATCATTTCCCCTGCAAAAATATCTTACTAAAACCAGATTAGGTTCCTAAATCTGATAGAATGAACCCCTATTTATGTGACTTCAGTAAGTAAAAACATTCTGTACTAATTCATTCTGGGCATGTTATTTTACTTTACCGGGGGGGGGGGGTATTCACACAAGCAATAAGTCACATTCATAATTTGTGGCAGAGAATGGCTTAAGTCACATTCTCAAAGTGGCTGTGTGACTTACCTATTTCTGAACATTAGTAGCATTTTCTGAATTACCTCATACAAGTTCAGGGAAGAGGGTTACAAATGATTATCTAATTATAAAACTGTCACTTTATTCTCCCCCCTTTTTTGTTATGTTTATTTTAAGTACAGTACAACCAATATATGTACTTTTTTTCTCATGGTATAATTACTGTTGTATTTTTTTTAAAAAACTTTCACTATTATTAGTAAACTATAATGTGTGCTAGACCTCTGAATATGGCGTGTTGTATCTTTCAGACCAGAACAAACAGTATTTCAGCCCAAAGAAAGCAGACAAAGTCTTACTGAGGGTCAGATCATAGACTGGGTCAAATCTTTCTTCTCTTCCTGTTTAGGCGAGTCACAAAAACCTCCGGTAGGAAGTTTAGTGGTAGCTAAACTTTAGATTGTCTGATCCATCCATCAGTTAAATTACATAATAGAGTAACTGCAAAAAAAAAAACCATCCCAATTTCATGGATGTCTAATGGCTGGCTCAGACTCTTTTGGCTTGCTAGACTCCTTCCCATTTAGTAATGTTTCCTCTGCATTCCAGTGTAAACTTATTTTCAAATTGCCTTGCATGAAATGTAGGTTTTTTCACTTTACAGTTACAGGTATAAAAACACAGAGCAGCTGGGGAACACATCACATAAGGAGATCTTTATCTTGACCTATTTTGGCCCACAGAAGTTTCTTTCACAGGTTGCACAAGTACAAAGTACAAGTTGATGCCAACTTATAGGAACATTGTCTCAAATGCCCAATATTTCATTAAGAACTGCTTTCCTACCAGGGAACATAGTGAACAGCTTCAATGCCCTGTTCTGAGGATAGAGCAAGAACAAAAAGTTGCTAAAATAGGCCACTGTGAAAATAATCATCTTGGTGCAAGGTCCCAACCTCTATTGAAGTTCACCCTACAGCCATTATACTATTATGTCACAGACTGCTTAGATCCTGAGGGCTGTTCTGAACATTCCCTCAAGTTGATTGTGTATTCAACACTTCTATTAAGGCTTGCTCTTCCTTAGTTCCTGCTTCACAATCTGAATGGATCATTCAAGACCCATTTATTTGCTGAAAGCTTTGTAGTAGGTGGGCTTTCACTAGTTCTTTGGAGAATTAGTGCCAGTTTACCTAAATTTGAATCATGGCCTCTATAAAACACAATATTTCCAAATTAATAAATAGTGCTGCCCATTGCAGGGGCCTAATACTGAAGGGGGAAAAGGTGCCTGAAAGACTTTTCCACGTTGCCATTAAATTGAAAAATGGTAAGGAGAGTGTCCACTATCTAACTTGTTTAATAGGACTTCAGTAATATTATCTTTCAGGATAAATCAAGCTAAGGAAATAAGAAGTATAAAAAGACATCCTCTATCAAAGAGGCACCAATGGGAATCCCATCAACCAATTTCAGAAGTAATAAATAATCCTCTGCTTCCATCTGATTTATTCCCATTTGTTTCTTGCTATTTCAGTCTCTCCAAAGTTTTAAAATCATATTTTATTATTGTTCATGGTGAAAAGGTTTCTGACTTTATACTTGGGACTTCTAACATTTCAAAAGAGCGCTAAACAATTCATAAAGTAAAAAGATTAGGATATAAGAATACTTCATTCTTATATTAATGTAAGTGATGCTAAGTCTGTAAAAATGCAGAGGTAATTTTTTTAATAGAAGCGTATAATCACATTACACAGTATTACAAAAGAGTAATGTAAAGAGTTTATGAAAGGAAAATCTTTGAGTATAATTTACCATTATCATGATAAATTCCTGCCACTGTTTTGCCAATGCTGCCTCTCTGCCTTTGCTCAAGGCCAGTTATGTATAGACCATTATTCTTTTAGCCTTTATTGGCTATATTGTCTAGCACAGTGATGGCGAACCTTTTAGAGACCGAGTGCCCAAACTGCAACCCAAAACCCACATATGCATCGTCAGGTGCTGGCTGGGTGTAGCCCATTGGCTGGGTGTGGCCAATTGGGTGGCTGTGGCCAATTGAGTGGGCGTGGCTGTGGTGGAAACAGCAGACTGGGTGGGACTAAAAAGTTCAATCAATCAATTCCAACTTTGCAAGATTTTTTTTCCCGCGAGAAGTTGAAATTGACTGATTGATTGAACCTTTTTTATTTTTGCACACGGTGACGGAAGCCTAAAGCGAAAAGGTTTTATAAAACTCAGCTGAAGGCCTAGGACTGGGGCGACGATGCGCGTGCCCACAGAGAGGGCTCTGAGTGCCGCCTCTGGCACCCGTGCCATAGGTTCGCCACCACTGGTCTAGCATACATTTTTGCCAAGGCATTCTGCTAGAGGAGATAGAACACACCATAAAGAGAAATACCAAAACAGAAAGTAGACTATAAAGTCTTAATGCATGGGATAGCGTGCAACAGTTACAAGAGGCAACGCAAGCTATAAATCCTTACATTGGGTTTTGAAAAACCATGATATTCCTCTGTTGAATTAAATGTATAATCCATTTTCAGATAAACACCACTCTTGGCCTATCACTAAAAGAGGTTTATCAAGGGGCGTAGTAAATCCATTCCTGCATTCTTGCTAGAAAATTGTTGTGGATATTAGAGTTTGTCCTGCTTAACTGTAAGATCTACTTATTTAGAATGTGCTTACCTACTTCTCACAATGAAGCTTATCAATGCATAATCCCACAAGATTTTTTATTTTGTTTTTCAGCCAGCTTGTTGTAGATCAGTGGTTTTCAACCTTTTTAATGCCGCGACCCCAACCGGTCGTAAGTCGAGGACTAAACCGGTCATAAGTCGAGGACTAAACCAGTCGTAAGTCGAGGACTACCCAACTGGTCGTAAGTCGAGGACTTTCCCTGCCCGGGAGCGCCGCACATGCGTAGTTCTGCCCCCTGCGCCGGCCGAGGCGTAGCTGGCAAGCAGCAGAGACGGAGCAGGCCGACCACCAGCTGGCCCAGCCCAAGGGAGGTAAGGCACCCCCCGGAAAAGGGGGAAAAAATGGCGGACAGCCTTGCTTGGCGACCCCCGTGAAATGGCCGATCGACCCCAAATGGGGTCACGACTCATAGGTTGAGAACCGCTGTTGTAGATGATGTAGCCTGAGGACAATTTGGACTGAGAGGGAGTAACTAGTTTAAAATCCCCCAACTGGTTTCCGTGAAAAGGGGAGGATTAGAACCAGGGGAATATAGAAGCTAGTCTGACCACAGGGTAGGGTTTTTTAGTTGGGTAGACTTGCAATAAAGGTCTTTTTAAATTAGCATAGAAATATAACCCTTATTTTCCAGCCAACAAGCCCTTCAGACTGCAGGAATCATTCAGGCTCTGGCCTATAAAGTACTGATACCTGATCATTGCTTAGTGCACTGAAATGAACTCTGGGACAAAAACAGATCCCACGCCAGCCTGATATTATCTATGCAGACATGTTATGTATGCAATCAATAACATTCTGTGTATACTTCAGCCAAGACTGAGGCTGTGGCATGGAATGCTTTCATTCTTTTTCTTAACCATGGTTCTTATTTGGGTTAGCAATATTGTTTCCCTCCCAATGGTTCTGATAAAAGCCTTTCTCCCAATGCAAGTAGCAAAAGTTGAGGGAAGAAGGAGAAAGAAGGGAACTCAGATGAGGGCTCTACAGGAACAAAAAGTTGAATTCTCCACCCATCATTCTACTGTAATCTTAAAGCACATATACCAATGACCCATATCTATCTTTCAAAGGGAGTGCATAATTACTCAATAATTCTCTTGCCAACATATTCATTTTAAATAGCAAGGCTACAATTTTTAACCAATATATTGTCAAATTAATGAATTAAAAGTTTAAAATTAATTGTAAAGGAGGTCTATTTAATTACAACCACTCTCTTATTTCCTTCTTTCTTACTCAGAAAAAAGCCCTGTTCTAATCCTACTATCCTAACATCCTACTATCACACATGTATTTATCATTCAATAACAAAAAAGGTATTTTGCTTAAGAATTACAGTAGTTACACATGTAATATATACAAAACCAGAAGACAGTCTGAATTTATCTGAATTTCTGATTACTTGATTTTTGTAATAGATTAGCTAGGTCCAGCAAGTTAATCTGTGCACGTATTCAAAAAATAAGCTTTAATTCAGATATTGGAGTTTACCCAGAAATTAAGAAGGAGAAAAATTTATTATACTGTATATGACACTGAATACCTTGTTACAATTTCTAAATGTACTTCAAATCTGCTCCAAAATATATAAAGAAAGGATGTTTGGGAACGAGAAACAGGAAAAAAATGTAATGATAAGGGGCAACAAATGTTGCATATAGTGCCCTTGATGTCAGTAGAAATCAATGGAAATCCTTAGATTTATATCATCTTACAACAGTCAATTTGTCAGATTAAGTGAAATGAAACCAGACATTTGCCAGTGCTGAAAGACTTTCTCGCCCATTTAGTTTAATGATTCAGAACAAATGCATGAGCATACAAAGGTGTTCCAAGCCACTTAGACCCACACCATAAAAGCAAATTTACTTTTTCGTATTCACTCCCAGGTACTCCAGATGAGAAAAGAGAGCTAAGGTGGGTAACCCACATTTATCTTAACCCCACTATTAATCTAAAGTCCAACTTTTGCATAAAATGCCTGATTTTTTTTTTCTTTCATTCCACAGCTTCTATAAAGTACTGTGCTCGTGCCATTTCTGCAGCAGAAAATGAAATGCTTATAGTCATTTTGGGACTTTATCAATAAAGTTGTCAGGTAAATAAAGTTAACATCTTAAACCAACCCTTTGGGTCAATATTAATATGAGATCAACTGAAAGGCTTTTGGCACATTGTACACTGTGTTGGTAGTCAAAAAACTACACTCTCTCACATATTAATTTGGCTTTGAGACAAGGTTTGATATTTTTGAATGTTTGTATTCTTTTGGACTACATAATTATTACATCAAAACTGATTGCTGGACAACATAAATAGATTCTCTTCACTCTTCTTGTCACCAGTAGATTAGTCCTTCAACAATGGAAATATTAATTTTTGGGCCCAATTATTCAGTGAATGGAAAATCTGATATTTGCAATTTATGAATGCTTTGCTTACAGATGTATATCGTGTACAAATGATAACAAAAAATATGGTCATCTTTTACCAAAACTGTTATGTTATTGGTTTTCATTTTTCTTCTAATTATTAAAGAAAAGCAAGTCACAGAAACAAATTCTAAAATTTTCTAGTTTTGTTCCTAACTTACAGTTTTAGTAATAATAGGAAAAAAATGTTGATTCCCCCCCTCCTATCAACAGATCAGTGAAAGTTGCTTAACTCTTCTTCATTACCTCATGAAGTACTTAGTAAGATTATGGTCAATGGCTTTTGAGTAATGCAACAATTGGCCTATTCATTAGCTCATGAGCCCTGGTGGTGCAGTGATTAGAATGCAATACCGCAGGCTACTTCTACTGACTGCCGGCTGACAGCAGTTTGGCAGTTCTAGTCTCACCAGGCTCAAGGTTGACTCAGCCTTCCATCCTTCTGAGGTCAGTAAAATGAGGACCCAGATTGTTGATATGCTGACTCTGTAAACCATTTAGAGAGGGCTGTAAAGCACTGTGAAGCGATATATAAATTTAAGTGCTATTGCTATTCTATAGAGACTCCATTAACATTTATGTATTTGCAGGATCTAATTTATGTATTTGCTAAATAATGTTTAACTTTGCAAAACAAAACAAGTAAACAAAACCAAATTTCTATTATTCCAGAATGTAACAGAAAAATCAAAAGCCTCTATGTCAGGCCTAGCCCAAGAACGACATGACACAATCCAGCCAAAGTTAAATTCTTTATTTGCTTACACCAGTCCTTCTTAACCTTTTGTTCACCATAGACCCTCTTTAAATACCTTTTGTGACCACAGACCATGGCCATGGACGCCCAAGACTTAACTCAAGATTTAAGCAACCTGTCATATTACATTACAATCTGGTTTGGAAGCATTATTGCTTCAGACAGGAAGGCAGTGCAGAGTATGGGGAGGATGGCAGAAAAGATTATTGGTAGTTCACTTCCTTCTATCCAGGACATATAGCATATGAGCGATGCTTGAGCAAGGTTCGCAGGATTGTCTGGGATACTACATATCCTCTTCATGACCTGTTCTCCTTGTTACCTTCTGGGAGGAGGCTTTGTGGTACTGGAAGCAGAACATCCAGATTCAGTCATAGTTTTGTTCCATGTCTATGGAGATTCTCAGTCATCCAGGTCATGGTTGTCCCAAAGGTGCTTTTTTACGAGGAACTGGACTTTCTTTTTTCTCTTTGAAGACATTTCACTTCTCATCCAAGAAGCTTCTTCAGCTCTGACTGGATGGTGGGAAATGGAAGGATTCCTCTCAAGCTTTCTCTTTCCACTATGTATTCAACATGGATAGTGATTAATACATACATACATACATACATACATACATACATACATACATACATACATATATGGGTGTAGGCAGTGGTGGGATTCAAACATGTGAACAACTGGTTCTCTGTGAGGATGCCACTTCCAGAAGTCCATTTGGGCCTGGACAACAAAAAATTAGCTACCGGTTCTGCCGAAGTGGTGCAAACCAGCTGAATCCCACCACTGGGTGTAGGTATATATACGGATGTTTGTATGTATATAGCATGTGTATATGTGTGTTATGTACAAGTATGGGTAGATATATACTTTCTTTTGAGAGCAGGCAACAGAATTCTATTTTTAATGTGTATCAGTGTGCCCACAGTAAAAAATGACAATAAAGGTTATCTTAGCTATCTTATTTAAATCATATAATTTCTTTAAGCTTTTGCAACCCCCCTGTGATGACATCATGTTCCCTGAGATCCATGGACCACAAGTTGAGAACCACGGGCTTACGCCATATAAATAGACTCTTGCCAGACTAAACCTATAGTACTTTAACCCAATGGATATATCCTAGGAGACATCCTAAATCCCTTCCTCTTCCCATGATCCATCCCTAGACTGTGCTATCTCTTGTCTCTCCCCCACTCCTCTCTGACTTGGAATGTGCTCTCTCCTTCCTGGGAACCTGCTGTGTTATTAGAGTCCATCACATCACCTCCCCCTTTATAGACTCATTCCATCACATTCTAAAAGTGCCAAACTCGGACATAGCGGGTCAAGTAGTTAATTTTAGATTTTGGGTTAATAATCTCCTAGACTCCCCTATATATGGAAAGATACACTACTTTATGTATTTTCAGGCTTGTTATACCAGTTGCACTGGTTTGCTTATGAGTTTAAGTGCTCTCCTGATGGCTGTAAGCTGAGGAATGCTTAAAGGACATCTCAACAACTACGGCACAGGCTGGCAAAAAAAGGGGATATCTTAGATAAAGATGTGACCAGGGATGTATTTATAGTTGTGTAGAACTTGTAAGAGTGAACTCACTGTGGACACACCATGTTCTACATGTTTCTTTCTTAGCCCAGCCACGATGTTAGATGGAATGCTATTTCTTTATTTTTCTTCAGGATTAGAGGCACCAGATGTAACACTGATGCTTTTGATCAATGAAATTACCTTGATTAATATAATTTTACAGCACATTTCTTATTAGGATTTCTTGTTGCAGTGGTCAGAGGCAGAGGAAAGCAGGTTGATGATGATTAACCTCATTTCCTATGGAAATCTGAAATTTCTGAAAGTTTTGTTCTTTGCAAAAGATGTGCCTTTTTCTTATTTTTCAGGCAGCTTTAAATTTTACTTGAGCAAGTTTGAATTTCAAAGTAACTAAAGTCCTCTAAACCAAAGTGTTGTAAAGTCCAGTCAAATGGGAAAATCAAAGTATACCAAGTGAGTGTCACTATAGTTCAAAGCATCCTTTATATTTAAGGTGGGAACAGGAAGGGGGATTTAGCAGGGACAAACGTAGGGGACTTTGAGGATTACAACATGAACTAATTTTACTTTGTTATAGGACTACATTAACAGAATCTTGATAGAACAAACCTCCCACTATCTGTTTTTACCTTCTGATTAGTAAGGGCAATCCTTTCTAAATTTCTTTCTTTACCCATTATACAGTTGAGGACTGCTTCTCTTTTATTTGATCATTTCTTAGGGAGCAACTTTTCTCCCCATCTTGTGAGGTCATTCTCACATTCTCAATCAGAACAGAACTGGAAGGGACCTTGGCGATCTTCTAGTCCAGTGATGGCGAACCTTTTAGAGTCCGAGTGCCCAAACTGCAACCCAAACCCCACTTATGTATCGTTGGGTGCCAGGTGGGCGTGGCCCATTGGGTGGGTGTGGCCCATTGGGTGGGCGTGGCTGCAGTGGTAACGGCAGACTGGGTGGGACTAAAAAGTTCAATCAATCAATTCCAACTTTGCGATATCTTTTTTTTTCCTGGGACAAGTTGAAATTGATTGATTGATTGAACCTTTTTTTTTTTTTGCACATGGCAGTGGAAGCCTAAAGCGAAAAGGTTTTATAAAACCCAGCTGAAGGCCTAGGACTGGGGAGATGGCGCGCGTGCCCACAGAGAGGGCTCTGCGTGCCACCTGTGGCACACGTGCCATAGGTTTGCCACCACGGTTCTAGTCCAACCCCCTGCACAAGCAGAAGACCCTATACCATTTCAGACAGGTGGTTGTCCAGTCTTTTCTTAAAAACCTCCAGTGATGAAGCACCTACAACTTCTGAAGGACAGCTGTTCCACTGGTTAATTATCCTCACTGTTAGGAAGTTTCTCCTTAATTCCAGGTTGCTTCTCTCCTTGATTAGTTTCCACCCATTTTTTCTTTTCTTGCCTTTTGGTGCTTTGGAAAATAAATTGACCCCCCCTTCTTTGTGGCAGCCCCTCAAATACGTGAATACTGCTATTATGTCACCCCTATTTCTTCTTTTCTCTAGACCAGGGCTTTTCAACCTGTGGTACGCATACCAATGGTGGTATGTCAGCACCTGGTAGGTGGTACGCTTACGATGAGTTGAAGAGCACTGTAAAAAAAAATGTGTAAAAAAGTGTAAAAGTGTAGTATGGGGATGAACTGAAGCAGCAGCAATGCAGCACAGGCCTATGGGAGAGCCAGCTGGAGCCATGGTATTGCCAGGGCTCTGCTGAGTGCCCAGGATCCACACTGGGCTCCAGCTGACTGGCACTTCCAGAAGCTGCACGCAGCCTGGGGAAAGGAGTCAGTTGCAGCTACACCGAAGACAAAAGGAAGAGGAGGGGGAGCGAGGAATAAAATAGACATGCCTGCATACATTTGGCCCAAGGCCGCCTTGGAGACAGCAAGGAGCCAGCCCATCCCAGCCCGCAATCAAAGGAAAAACCCAAATTCAGCGGGCCAGAAGGCAGCCCAGCCACCGCTCCCCTCCGGTTCCTTCTCCTCGTCCCATAGGCAGAGACGCAGTTGCTGCTCCTCACCATAGCTGGGGCAGGTACATCTATCTGCTTTGTCCTGCAATGTGGCTCCCACCTCGTGCTCTCGCCCGCTGCTATTCCGGCAGCCCCGACTAAAGGCCGAGCGCTCCAGCCTTGCCCTGCCAAGGAAGGGGGCAGCAGCTGAGGCTACATCTGATTTGCAGCTTGTCAGGGGCACTCAAAGGCTGTCCAACTTTACTCTGGAATTTCGGGGTTGGAAAGCAGAGGGACAGCACCGTGTTTGTAGGCCTGATGGCACCTGCTGGAAAGCCTCCTGCTTCCTCCCCCACAGCTACCTCCTTCGGAGCCTTCCTTATCCCAATGGGCCTGCCAGAATAGCGGTGTGCGAGAGCACTGGGTGAGCCGTGCTTTGCAGGATGAAATGGGCGGACTTATGCCGGCAGGCCCATCGGGATCAGAAAGGCTTTGAGGGAGGTAGCAGCAGGGGTGGGGGGGAAGCAGGAGGCTTTGCAGAAGGTGCTGCCATGCCTACAAACACAGCACTGCCCCTGCGCTTTCCAACACCGGAGTAAAGTTGGGCAGCTTTTAAGCGTCCCTGACAAGCTGTTGCCCCCTTCCTTGGCTGGGTGAGGCTGGAGCGCTCAGCCTTTAGTCAGGACTGCCGGCATGGTGGCAAATGGGAGCACTGGGGGAGCACCACTTTGCAGGATGAAGCAGGCGGAGGTTCTTGCAAGTCCTGCCCCAGCTATGGCGAGGAGCAGCAACTGTGTCTGTGCCCAGGGGCTGGGGAGAGGGAACCGGAGGGGCAGTGTGGCTGTGCTGCCTACTGGCCTGCAGGATTTGGGTTTTTCTTTTGATTGCGGGTGTATGGCCTGACCCTCGCCGAAATGCAAATCCCTCTATGCAGTTCTAAAATCGATGGGCTGCTGCTGGGGAGGAGAATCAAAATAGGGCAAAGCAAGCGTAGTCTACCATGGTTTATTGATTACAAAAATTTTCTCGGGTTTTCCTAGCCCTTCCTGGACTATTAAAATCACATTGGCAAAGTCTGTACTGAACAGCTGGCTGCAAACTACTCAACCGGATTTTAGCCTAGCCCCTTGTACAAACTCAGGCCACATTCTGGAGGATGTAGTAACAGGACAGAACTGTAAAATTGATTAGTTATTTATTCTTGTCTTTAGCAGCAATAACTACGTTATTTGATGACTATGCTAGTAACCTGCAGGCTGTGAACTTTCCTTCCCCTCTTGGGGAAAGAATTCAGGAGTGCTAGATTTATTTTTCGTTGTTTTTTTAAGGATCTTATGAGAAAAAGATATGTCTCAAAATTAAAGGATGTATGGATTGAGTTGTGAGACAGGAAAGGGAAGTACATGGACTTATGCACTTCCAGTTGCTGACAGGTGTGCCACTAATATTATGACTTGACACCTGCATGCTCTCAGGGCCCAAAGATTATCTTCATTTTTCATAGGGCGGTATTGTGGATTAAGTAAATTTTCCTGGGTTCTGATTTTAAGGTGAATATCCTGAGTTATGGAGGCCTTTGATCTTCTTATTAAATACATAATAATAAAATAATGAGAAATAAAGGCTCAAAGGGAAGGCAGATTAGAAAGAATGAAACCTTTTGGGGTCTTCAATTTCCTTCCTGTTAAGAGTTCCTTAATAAGGTTTGCTCTTCCTTCCTAACATAATAAAGGTGGTTTTTCCAGAAAATATGTGAAGAGCTGTAATTAGTGATTTAACTATGTTTTCTTTTTGGCTGTGTTTTAATTTATATATAATGTATGTTTAATTGAGGAGGGCTTGGAGAGGTAGAAGTGGCCAGTATGAAGGCTGCACCTTGCCCTCCAGATCTCTGCCTCCCCTGCAGATCTCTGGAGAGGAGGAGGGGATGGCAGGGGAGCTGTGTGAGGGAAGGCTGCCTCAACAAGCCAGCATCCTTACCACACACGATTGGAAATGGAAATTCCCTTTCAAGAAGGGCCAGCCTCCCTTGTGCAGGACCCGGGAACGCTGCTCCCCTGCCGCCTCCTCTTGTTCTCCAGAGATCTATCAAGACAGAAGTTGGACTCCGAGGAAACGGCTTCCTGCAAATGTCCTCCACCTCCTGCTTTGCCAGGAGGGGGCACCGGACAGGGAAACAGCAAAGATGTCTGGGTTTGGGAAAAGAACATCTCTTTAGCATGTTCTACACACACACACACACACACACACACATTCCAAGCTTTGAGACTTGTATCCACATCTGAGCTAGCAAATTGCCAATCGTGCCTGGGCTTGGGGAGAAGGCCCTTTCCTTCCTCTGTGGATAAGTTCCCAAACCTGGAAAGTGGTGTGCGTGCATGTGTGTGTGCGCGCACTCATGTGCTTAGCTGCTAGCAGTTTGGGGGGTGAGGAGTTTGTGGGGCACCGAGTTGTCTCCACATCAAGTTAGCCAGTGCGACTTGTTCTGTTCCAACCCAGCTGTCTTGAGTCAGCTGTGTCCAGTGAATGGCATCAAGCAGGCCACGCCCACCTGCTCGGCGACTGGTGGTACTTGAATATTGCCATATCCTAAAAGTGGTACAATCTCTGAAAAGGTTAAAAAGCCCTGCTCTAGACTAGCCAGACCCAATTCTTGCAACCGTTCTTCATATGTTTTTGTTTCCAGACCTTTACTCGTTTTAGTTGCTTTTTTGAACTTTTTGCAAAGTCTCAACATCTTTTTTGTAATGTGGTAACCAAAACTGGATGCAGTATTCCATGTGTGGTCTTACTAAGGATTTATATAATGGTACTAATATTTCATGTGATTTTGATTCTATGCCTCTGTTTACACAATTTCTATCACATCCTGTCTGAACAGGCTAATTCAAAGTGTGGGTGAGATGAGACAGTATCCATCCATCCATCCATTCTCCCTCCCTCCCTCCCTCCCTCCCTCCTTCCATCCATCCATCCATCCATCCATCCATCCATCCATCCATCCATCCATCCATCCAACCATCATGTCTGCATCCATCTGCTGTGGATAAATCTAGCCTCTTGAGGTTAGGATGGTCCTAGATTCAGTTAAGAACAATTCTATAAATGGTTGTGAACCATTTGGGAGCTAATCTTTGGCTGGTAAGCAAGAGGAATGCATATATGTTCCTTTCAGTAAATGCAGACCACCTTGTGTGCTGAAATCCTTCTTTCAATTACTCTTAAACAATGGAAGCTGAATGACTCATTGCGTATATCTGGAACTCTTACACAATAAATATGCCGGAGTTTTCCAGTAATTTAATCTTAATTATATGTGCTATCAGAAGAAATTGATAAGACGGTCTGTAGGGATCTCCTTTAACGTTGCAAAAACCCCTGTCCAGCAATACAAACACTTATCAAATAATGTTATTTTTACAATGTTGCATCACTTCCATGTTTTATCAATTGCTTTATTTTAAATTGCACTTCCTGCTGATTTAAATGAGCAGCTTGAGACCTCTTGGGGTGATAAAACAGGGAACAGCATTAAGCAAAAGAAAGATATCTCCAAAGTACTGTGCGTGGGAAAGGAAATCATCACACACCTTTTCCAAATAATGAAAGTGATCCTGCCAGAGTTAAATACATCATTAAGACAGCTGAGCACATATTCAAGTCTCCAATGAAATCAAAGTGTTAAAATTTGACTGTGTTTTGGAGTGCGCGACAGGCATTTTGAAAAAAATGAACTGCATGTAATCTGTACTTCCATGCTGCGGTTACTCATGGAGAGACATCCTTATTTACCATAAATGGATGACAAAAGTAAAAGAGGCATTTTCATAGACTGAAGGAGGGAGTGGAAAACAAAAATGTGGCTGATGTCTGTACCTTGTTTGCCCCAGTTTACTTTCTTAGGTGGAGAGAGGGAGACAGGCATGAGACATGTCAATCATTCTGTCACAAGTATTGCTATTAGCTATATTATTTCATTGCATCATAAAATAATTTTCAGGTCATTGGATAATCTGGGGTTTTCCTCTTCTTTTTCATTTCTCAGATTCTCTCTAGCATGAAGATGCCAATCTATTCATATAAGCCGTCACTCAGTCTACAGATTACTGATAATAGGTCGAGCACAACAAATCTATGAAAAGCTCATGTTGAAAACAGGAAGACTGTGAGTTCTAATCCTGCCTTAAGCACAAAGCCAGCTGGGTGTCTTTGGGCCAGTCATCTTCTCTCAGCCCTAAGAAGGAGGCAATGGCAAACCACTTCTGAAAAATCTTGCCAAGAAAATTGCATGGACTTGTCCAGGCAGTCTCCAAGAATCTGACATGATTGTATGGAAGAAAGAGAAATGTTTCAAGCAGACCATTCTTCAAAGCCAATGTGAACTTACAGACAAAATGAAGCTGCTACATAGCTTTATGTGGTTTCTTCCACCAGCTGGGAAGCTGGAAAAGGCTCATCCAGCCTTCCAGGGATGTGCTGGAACAGTTGGAAAAGGGACATTAAGCACTTTGAAGAGAGATATTCTGTAATTTCTCTTTGACAAAGCAAAATCTTTAAAGGTAATGTTGAAGGAAAAATCTTCATCAGGGTCCAGTCCAAGCTGGGAATACACAACATGGCGACTGCTTTAGAAAGAAGGTTGTAGTTTATTGAAGAGGAGACCCAGACAGAAAGATGTCTCTGGGGAAAAAAACTGACCACATGTAGTAGGGAGAGGGGTTTTATACCTTCTTGGGCTTTTGTTTGGAGTTGTTCCTGTGGCATGAACTTTGACCTGAGTCTGAGTGTGCCTTTCTGGTATTCTGATGGTAGTGGGTTAATTCTATTATATCCCAAAGGCCATATCCTGCTTCCCTGGGGCTGTGGCTGATAACTGTTGGATTTTTTGGTGTGAGAGATTGTTGATTCTAGGGATCTTTCTTTCTAATCCCAGCTTCCTGACTCCAATCTTTCTAACAAGATTATCACATCTGCATTTCTGCAGACCTGGTTTCTGTCTGGGGCAGAGAGACTTGGGGGGAGGGGTTGGTTTCTGCCTTTAAAATCCTTTGGGGAAATATATTCTGCCTTTGGGGAAATATATTCTGCCTTTTTAATATTTCCCAAAATATTTCTTTCTCTGGATTCTTCCTACAGTAAACTAAACCATCTTGTTCAAGCCTAAATCAAACCCCTGTTCTATAGATAGAGATCTGAAAGCCCAATCCAACCTACCAGCTTTGAGTGTTTTTATGATGGGTCTTCTTTCCAGAATATCCAAAGGCCTATTATGGATCCAAAGCCTCCCTGATTTGCGCCACTGCTACACACCTTATTTTCTCTTTTTACCTCTTCCAGCAAGGGAAATCTAGCATTAAAGAGATAAGATTGGCCCCCACCTTGACACTCTTTTGCAAGGTCCTGAAGACCTGGTTTTGCCAATGAGTCTCAGGACCCCACAGTGTGATGGAGCCCATCAAATGGCTTGTTTGATTATTGTCACCAGAGGGATGGGTGGGAGTTATTGTCTTTTATTGTTTTTGTATTGGACTTTTATCCTTGTAGGCTTACCTGGAGTCACTGAGAATGAGTTGGACAGCCACATACATTTTCTTAAATAAATAAATGAGGGAGCAAAGAGTTGCACACATTTCTGCCATATTCTTCAAGGGAATGGTGGTGAAATTTGAGATCAGATTTCTTTCTGTCAAGCAAAGAGCTCTCTGTCTAATCTCAACATTCCTAGGGCCTCTGGGATATCAATCCATGGATCATAGGATCCAATTCTTTGTGATCTATAAGAATATCATTATTCTGGGATGGGTGTTTGCAACCCATTTAATTAAAAAATAATGATACATTAATATATCAGATGGATAAGTCAAACTGGATTCATTGATACATTCATTATTTTTAAATGAAAATTTTAATATAGCATTTCACAAATCATCATAGGTCTTACTGAAAAAGTTTGCCTTCAATAATTTTTATACCACTACTTATTGCAATTTTCAATGGAACATTATGTTCAGTTTATGAGTTAAAAATTGGGCTTGCCAAAATGGTCCAGTTGATGAATTAAAATCTGGCTTACTAAAACAAATTGTAAAGTTTAATTTTTTCTTCTTCTTTTATTTCAAATAACATATCATCAATACTCCTAATCCTACTATAATTATTATTATTACTATAATAGTAATAATTATAGAACAGAACAGAACAGAATAGAGCTGGAAGGGACCTTGGAGGTCTTCTAGTCCAGCCCCCTGCTCAAGCAGGAGAACCTATACCATCTCAGACAGGTGATTGGCTTGATTATGTTTGCTAAGTGCCAAAATATTAAAATTATTATGAATTACATATTATTTATAGCATACAACCCATTATTAGCTTTGACAAACAAGTATTATCTTCACTACAGATAAAAGAAACAGATGCCTTGAACAACAAATCTTACAGTTGAATGAATTTTAACCTTGGTGAGTTATGTGATGGTAAATAGAAGGACGGTAAAAGATTTACCTATCAGTTCATCCAGGTCAGCTGCTAATACATCTGACTGAGAAAAATGGAAAGTTCTATTATTTCACAATAGCTCTAGTATTTAGGAACATAGAAAGGTGTGCAGATGCTAGGTGTAAACATCTATTAATCTCAGTCACAACCAGCTAAGATATGCTTGGTTAGAGTTGCCCTAGGCCTAAAAATTAAGAAACAGAGAAAAAAATACTTTGAGTCGGGATGGGGGGAGCACAGTTTTGTGCTGGTTCACCCCCTCTCCTCAGAGGAAGGTCCCAATTGTTGTTGATAGGAAGCAAGAGGTCTGGCCTGTGGCTCCTGCTTTGGCCTCTGTACTCTCCCAGCTGCTTTTTAACATCTACATCAAGCTGCTGGATGAGGTAATCCATCACCAAGGGATGATGTACCATCAGTAGGCAGATGATACTAGTTGTCCATCTCTGTCCTGGGTGAACTATATGATGCTGTGGATGTATTTTGTGGTGCTTGGAGGCTATTAGGGACTGTGTGGAGAATGACAGGCTTCAACAGAACCCTTGTAAGAAAGAGTGGCTGTGGATGAGAGGGCTCCTCTTTATCTGGGGGTTTACCATCCTTGGTCTTCAATGCAGTTGCACTGCCCCAGATGAATGCGATGAGTAATCTGTGGATTCCCCTGGACTCACAATTGCTCAGGTGATAGTCATAGCTAGGAGGACCTTTACTCAATTTTATGTTCTACACCAATTGTACCCCTTCCTGGTCCAGGAACACTTCTTTCAATCACTCATGCCCTGGTCATCTCCCATATAGATTATTGCAATGCACTCTACATGGGGCTACCTTTGAAGAGTATTTAGAAGCTGCAGCTGATGCAGAATGCAGCTATGTGAACAGTTTTGGGAACCCTGAGGCTGTGCATATAACACCTCTGTTGTGTAAGCTGCATTGGGTGCCAGTTTGCTTCCAGGTCCAATTCTAGGTGTTTGTTATCACTTTTAAAGCCCTTTATCACATGGGACCAAGCTGTCTGAGGAATTGTCTTGTACTAATTATATGAAGATTGGCTCTGCCAATTGGCATAGGGATCAAAGAGTGGTAGAAAACTTTGGGGGCTCCCTTCACCTTTTAAATTCTGCATTTAATACTGTTTTAACTCTGTATTTTAACCATATCATTTTGTATGGTTTTATGGCTTTTATCTGAAACCATCTAGAGTCACTCAGATACTGCGATCAGTGGTGTATAAATTTGAAAAATAAATACATTTTGTACTTCAATATCTACCTATGTCAAGGTATTAGTTTGGGGGGGGGAAACTGTTAGGAAAAGAATGCAAACCTATTAGACACCTGAGGCTCAAAAAATGAAGCTGTTTGACTGTCTAAATAAAACTTGACTGAAATGGCTTTTTTGCTCTCTTTTAAACAAATAAAAAAGTGAAAAAAAACATGGAAAGCTGTGTGGGACTTCCTTCTTTCAAAATTAGGTAAATAGCCTTAATATATGGTCAAGGTCAACCTTTCATTCCTGGCCAGCTGCTGCAGTGATGAGATCTCATGAGAAAGAGAGGCAGAGTCATCTTTCATGCCAATAACTGCTAGCTTAATACTGACATTTCACCCCAGTGTAGTCTTATTTTTTTCTGCTATGATCTGCAACGAGAAAAGAAACCTAGACTACAAGGCCATTTGAGAGATTTGGTTTAATCTCCAAAGTCTGAATGTTCTAAATCTATCATACTGATCATCATAGAGAATGATTATTGAAAAACACTGTTAACATTTCTTGGGCTGAAGAAAATTCTAGCCAGATTTTTGTTTTTTCACAATAACAGGTATATTATTCCTAAAACAACAATGTTAATTATTTTATCTTGCTTATTGAAAGCAAAGAAGGCAAAATCTCTTTTTTCCACTGTGTTGTTAGTGATATGCCATTTTCCAAAGAATTGAGAGCTTCCTTAACATGGGACCTGAAGTAGGTATGACTTCCTATAGAAGGGTGTTAATGAACTTGATCAGCATTTATAGTATTTTCATTTTATTTACAAATAGACAGGATCAACAAACTAGAGGCATGGATATTCCAAAGGATAACCAAAGTCTATTGGGCCTAGCTTTCACAGCTGGGAATGGAAGTAGAAATGTATGCCTCTTCTTTGTTTTTTTCCCCCCTCTTTTTAATACATTCCATACATATGGTCTCAGAGAGAGCAGTTGGTTAACTACATAGTTCTCTTAACAATATATTATCTGAAGTTTATCTATCAAATGATGCACCTTGTTCTACCTGATCAGCAGGTTTGCCCAACTCCCAAGTTTGTAGCAATAATCATAGTAAGATGGCTGACATGTCAGAGGGGAAAAAATACTTGATTTTTACTTTAATTTTACTTTATCTAAATCAAAAATAAGCAACCTTTTCTCCCGCAAGGGCTGTATTCCTTGAGGAAACTGCTATGGCCACAATGTGCCATAGTTGGATGAGGCCACAAGTAGGTGGAACTGCCCATCTTCTCTCTCAATCTTTGTTTTCAAATTAGGCCAAGGACTACATGAAGTTAAACTGTGAAATATAGCTGGATTTAAGGGTGGAAATTTCTCTCCCTGTTCTATGTAAAGTGAAGGCAATTTTCAAATTATTTTTCGCTAATTAATAACCAGTCTCCACCAACAATAAAAGGTGTTTCGGTCCAGAAAATTTTACCACTTATTCTGAGCAAGCTGAGCAATCTTCAGTGAATTTATGTGGTCTAATATAACCCGGCCTTATAATGTAACCCAGCCTATAACTGGCAGATAACTACTTAGTTTTGCTTGTTGTAAGATGAGTGACTGATTGAAAACAAGGAACCTGGCTCAGATGTAAATATTGAAATGGATTCTTTTGTTTTGTTTAGGATAATAAGTCTCTCAACTATGCCATAATTCACCCCTTTCCGTAACTGGAAGCATTCTTAACAATATAATTTACAAAGTCATTTGTTACTGAGTTCCCATTTGTTTGAACTGCATTCTTTGGCCTTGCTTAGTTCTAAGCCAACTAATAGGTTTCCTAACTTTGTGAGTAATTATGCCTACAGTACATACTTTTTTATATTATCGATTGTTGTGTGCAAGAAACATTACTTTGTCTGTCACTTTGGAAAGAGAAAGATGGGTGTGGTATAATTCTCATTACACCTTTCTAGTTTAAACAAATCCATGACATGGGATGAAAATTCCCTTTGATTTGAGCTCTTTTTGGGGGACTTCAGAGACACGTCTGCAGAATTTTCTTTGCACTAATACAGATTTTTCCTTCAGATTTTTTTTTTTAACTTCTGCATCTACATTAAAGCCCTGGGATTCCCTGTTGATTTCCTGTCACAATACTTACTAGATCTGAACCAGTTCAAATTTAAACTACTTCCTGGAAACATGAACAGGGCTGGATCTGGGAAATTTGAATCCTATTCTGCAGGAAGAGATATAATGTGACAAAGAATGACCACATGGAAATTAATATTCTTATGTACAAACCAAAATGCTCAGTATGGACCACTAGTATTGTTAATGAAATTCAACTTTTTAAAATGAGTTATTGCAAAAGTGCAGAACTAATTTAACCAAGTGATGTGAGGAAAAGAGTGACAGCTCTTTACACAAAACCTAGAGTAAAAACCTTTACATTTCTGCATATACTGGAACCTGTTTAGGCACCATGAAACCCAGAGGGTCCCCAACCTTTTGGGCACCAGGGACAGGTTCCGTGGAGAGAGGTTTTTCCACGGACCAGAGGGTGCGTGGTTTTGTGTGCTGCCTGCATCTCGTGGATGGGGCTGTGCTTGTTTGTGCGGCCACGTTGCTGGCATGCTGTGGCCAGGTTCTGGTCCATGGACTGGGGGTTGGGGACCCCTGTTCTACACAAACCCCACCCAATGCAAGTGTTTATGACATCTGAATGGGATAAGTGCATATACAAGAGTTTC
The DNA here is from genome assembly GCF_001527695.2 of Protobothrops mucrosquamatus. Taxonomy (NCBI): domain Eukaryota; kingdom Metazoa; phylum Chordata; class Lepidosauria; order Squamata; family Viperidae; genus Protobothrops; species Protobothrops mucrosquamatus. The sequence goes on from NW_015386758.1 coordinate 181,989, forward strand.
CTCTTTCTTTTCTGTCTTTCTGTCTTTCCTTCTATGGGCACCCATAGAAACAATCAACACAAAGTACCATCAACACCCAAAGATTCTTAAAATTAAATTTGTTTTATCATGATTTTTTTTAAATGGGCAAAATCTCATGAGATCTCAAATCTTACAAGATTCACATGGTTTCACACGCAATCTTGCAAGATATTGGGAAGTGGACATTTTTCAATATCTGTGCCATCATCTGAGATACTATAGTGTTCCCTATTAATCGAATAGACTACCAGTCCCTGATTTGACTACAGGTACTATATTGTAATATGTCTGGGGAAATACTTTTATTAAATTATCATATTGATCTGTACAGAGAAGAGCAACAATTAGGGGACTGGAGGCTAAAACGTATGAAGAACTGTTGCAGGAACTGGCTAGTTCTACTTTAACGAAGAAAAGGACTCGGGGTGACATGATAGCAGTGTTCCAATATCTAAAGAGCTTCACAAAGAAGCTCTCCAAAGCACCTGAAGGCACTACAAGAAGCCATGGATGGAAACTAATCAAGGAAAAAAGCAATCTACAACTAAGGAGAAATTTCCTGAGAGTTAGAACAATTAATCAGTAAAATGACTTGCCTCCAGAAGTTGTGGGAACTCCAACACTGGAGATTTTTAAGAAGAGATTGGACAAGCATCTGTCTGAAATGGTGTAGGGTTTCCTGTCTGAGCAAGGAATTGGACCTCCAATGTCCCTTGTAACTGATTAGATTGATTAGACTAAAATTAATTCAAGTTGCAGGATTGAGAAGCTGTTGCTTCCCTATGGGAAAGCCTTCCCTAGCATACTGAAGTAAAGTTTTGATTTACTTACTTACTTATTTGCTTTTTGACATTGTACAGGGTCTTTGTAGTTTTGTAGTTTTCCAGATTCTTCCCCTCATTGAAAATTCAGTCAAACCTTTCATATATCTTTTTCACCCTTACTCTAAACCCTTTTTAAAGGATAGGTAGATAATTAAAACATCTTCATTAATTTAGCATTCAACCAGGGTTGTCTGGAAGCTTTTAATGAACAGCTTTAATTGTTAGTGTTCTTCAATTTTTGTTCAATATAGTTCAAGTGACTGCTACTTTCAGCATGAATATTTATTTAAAAGGTCATTCAGAACTTACGTATTCAGGATAGAACAACCCCATCCAATCTTTATTTATTATTTAGGAGTTCAAGGTAATACACATAGTGCTCCCTCCTCCCATTCTTCTTTATTAACAAAATTCCTGAGAAGGAAGTTGGGTTAAGCAAAAGTGCATGACTCAAGATCATCTAGTGAGCTCCTATGGCTGAAGGAGGACTTGAACTTGAGCCCCTCATATGTAGCCCAACCTCTTTATCATTACTCCACCATGACTCTCGAGAAGGGCAAGATCCTTGAATTGCATCTTCTCTTTAACCCTATTAAATGGTGAAAAAAAAATTGGCAAAAATGTGGTGCACTTTGTTCCTTGTTTCATCCAAGTTCCTTCAATGGTCTCAGCAACTCCGAATAAAGTAAAATAGCATCATCCCACAACCTGTGCACCTGCTAAAGATTCTGAAACTCCACCTCTCTGGGAGCTTGTGAAACTATCTGGGAACTCAGCCAGAGTCCACACGCCTGCTATATAAGAGGCATCAAAAGACAAGTGGCTTCTCAGAAGCCCGTCATATGGTACATGCTGCCAAGCTCCCCAGGCAGGATGGGGATACGCAGGGGGACTCGAATACCACTATGGATACCTATACTAATGATTATCTTAAGCCATCATCAGAAAGGTAGGCAACTTTAAGAGAAGTTCATTTCCTTTCCTATGGAAGGCATTCAGCAAATGCCTGGCTTCTTGAGGGTCTGATAATTTTACACTGTTTTCTTTGCTTTGCCTCATTAAATGTTATCAGGACTTGGCAAACATTTGCTTGAGTTCTCCTATCAATCACCAATATTCCAGCTTTTAATGACCCCCTGAGCAGGGTTTTGATGGATGAAAATGATAAAAAAAAGAAAAACCAGCGGTTAATGGAGCCAATGCAATATGAACCGTAGAAAATTAATTCTCTCTTTTATGTACATTTTTCTGCAAGGATAAATACAGTTGATCATATGTGAATGTGGAAAGTTACAAACTTGAGAAGGTTAATAAGGCAAATAAAAACACCACATTGTTCAGGTGGCTTGTAATAGCACGATTATTAAGCTCTTGAAGTCTATTGCAAAGTTCATGCTATTTTGCTGAATTAGAAAGCCAACATTGAATTGATTGCATTTAAAATCATCGGCCATTCAAGGAATGTGCACTTTATGCCCTCCTGGGATCATGTACTGTCCTGTAATTTATCAGTACAAACAAGCATTTTTGAGATAAGGAACAGACCTTTATTTCATGTGATCTATGGAGACAAGGTATTCTGAAAAGATGATGTTCTGGATATTTTCTTAAGCATTTAAATTCATTTCCCAGAGAAACTGGAGATGGAAATTATGAGGGTCAAAACTGTTCAAAAGACAACATGTAAAAAATTGACTGAAACCATAACCAAATATATTTATCTTTAGCAGTGTCTCTATACATTATCTTCTTGGAAAAATACTATCCATTTTTCTTCCATCCCCTTCATAGTTGAAATAAGTGCAGCTCTCTTTTGAATCTTCAGGGGCTTTGTTTATATCAATAAATATGATTAATTGTACCTCATAACAGACAGGGATGCTTATATAGGTTTCATAGAATATGCTATACTGATACCTTAGCAGATATGCCTGAATTAAGATTCCATTTCCTTCTTTTGTCCATGCATACTGGACAAGTAGCATTAAGATCAAGTGCGGTTATTGTGAAACACATTTGCCCAGTTTCTACTCAAGGTACTTGTAATAAGATGTTGAGAAGTTTTCTAAGAGACCCAAAAGAAGAAAATACAAGTTCATATTTTAATATGCTTCTGGTTTCAGCATAAAATTCAAGACTCATTGTGATAATATTGAATTTGATTAATGTCAAAGAATTTTGATGTGTTGTACTAAGATGGAATGAAGTAGTTTAGAATCTACCAAAATCTAATATTATTCATTTTGGATGGTAACTGATATGTTAGAGTATAAATGTAAGGCTCAAAAGCAGTGAAAAGGTAAAATCTATTTTAGGTTCTTCTACTTTCTTCATTATTGTCACCATCATCATCATCATCGTTCTAGCATACATTTCAACCAGGAAAGACAGAAATATTATACCATTCTATATAAACAAATAACACACTGTAGACATACATGCATATCAATCATAGTCTCCTAATAAAATATATAAAATAATTTAAATTGTAAGTTATTTTGTATTAATAACAGACTTAAAATAAACTGCTAACATATATGTGTATATGAATTGCTTCATGTGATTACATTTAGAATATTCTAGAGTTCTGGCTATTTCTTTATAAGAAAGGAAAGAGCAAAAATATTTAGCAACATAGTGCTCTTCCACAGGAGTAAAATCAGTTGAAAATGTTTAGGTTTGGAAGAATAGTTGACTAAAAGGTGAATCATACTAGTAAACTTCTAAATGCTCTTAAGAAAGAAGATCAAGAAAATGTTTCTCCCTTCTCTTTTGGTAGAATAGGAATACTCAATGAACTACACAGATGGCAACTGAAGAGAGACTAAGGAAAGTATTTCGCCACCTGGCATACAGTTATGGAACTAGATGTTACAAGCCAAAAGAATTGTCACTGCCTTAAAAATAGTTGTAGACTTCTGTATTCAGAGGCAGCACAAATTAAATTTCTATTTGCAGGATGAAAACAGAGGAAAGGGGACCATTAACCCTGTGCTACTTAGAGACTTTCTAGAAGTATCTAGAAGTATCTTGCTAGATGCTATACTTTTATCTAGTGCGGCTCAAGTTTTGATACTGTTGAGTTCTAGATGGAGACAAGCAGACCTCATCTCTGAAAACTTACTTTTATAACATTTTTAGATGTTCTACAATTTATTCCAATGACTATAATTACTATGACCAGGTTCATAAGGCAAAAGGAGAAAGAAATAACTTACTTTGAAATATGTTGTATTTAGGACCAATAAATGCCAAGAAGGATTGCAAAAATATGTAACAAGACACTTGGTAGATTGTTTCCAGATTTATTTATACAGTATATAGACTAGAAAAACTGAAACCAATAGGATTTTAGTGAGTTTTGACTGATGGCGATTTCACTGATTTTAAAGAAGCTGCCACATGTATATTGAAATGCATGTACATCCACAAAAGAGTTGCACAGAAAGATTTGTCATACATGAAGGAGAAAGAGAGAGGGAGAGGGAGAGGGAGAGGGAGAGGGAGGGAGGGAGAGAGCTACTTTTAGCTGCTTCAAATGCTGATGATGAATAGACAAAATAGAATATCCCAATGGATAAATAAAACACTAGAAGGACAACAATATTTTGCAGAATTGTTGCTGGTGAATTTTTCATGAAATCCATGACCATTAATTTTGTGCTTTTCTAATTATTGCTGCAGTACGTGCCCAGCTTCAATATGAGGACCAGCAATCCCAATATGAGGACCAGCAATCCCAATATATGGATCAGCAATCCCAGTATGAAGATCAGCAGTCCCAATATGTGGACCAACAGCTCTTCCCTCCTGACGAGCAGCACGTGCAGCAGACACATGACTGTAGGTATCTGTAACATTATGTACAGGGCAGAGCAAAAGGTGAAAAATAAGAATGCATAGCCCCACATTTCTACTGGTCTTTCAGGAAGACCAATAGATTGCTTTCAGGTTGATTCCTCTGTCTGAGCAGCAAGCTGTAGGCAGAGAAAGCATTGGGCTTTCTCTTAGAACAGCAGCATGATTAAAAGAGCAGCATGATTAAAGCATGACTAAATGATTAAGGCCTGGAGACAAAAAACATATGGAGAATGGTTGCAGGAACTGGGTAACACTAGTCTAGGAAAAAAATGGGCTAGTGGTGACATTGTAGCAGCATTCCACTATCTGAGGGGTCGCCATAAAGAAGAGGGCATCAGCCTATTCTTCAGAGCACTAGAAGGCAAGACAAGAAACATTGGATGGAAACTAATCAAGGAGAGAAGCAACCTGGAATTAAGGAGAAACTTCCTAACAGTGAGAACATTCAACAGCTTGCCTTCAGAAGTTGTGGGAGCTCCATCACTGGAGCACTGGAGGTTTCTAAGAAAAGACTGGACAGCCATCTGTTTGAAATGGTATAGGGTCTCCTGCTTGAATAGGGGGTTGGGCTAGAAGACCTCCAAGGTCCCTTCCAGCTCTATTCTGATTAAGCACAGAGCAGAGAGAGGAAAAGAGCTGTCAGACCCTCCGCGAGGTATACAGTTTCAAATCACTCTTCTCTTTACACTTTAGCTTTATTTTCACAAAGCGTTTCAGAGATAAGGAACTAGTAGAGCCAGTAAGAGCCACCACCCCTTTGCCAAAACAGGCCATTCATAATTACACAGATGGTCATCCAAACTACATCATTGGCACTTGTGCCACCAGGAAGTTATTTTTAAATTAAAGTTTCCTAATATATAACATTATCCATCCATCCCTCTCTCCTTTTCTCATTCTGTAATGTGAACTCATTGTTTTGAGCCCAACAACAACAAATACATTTGCTTCATCACCTATGCATAATAGCCCTTCAGATATGAAGATGGTGATCATATCACCTGTTAATCATCTTTCCTTCAGGCCAATGGGAAGTGGAGTGGAACAGGAATGTGGGCATTATCCCAAGGTATAAGTAGGCAAGAACCTGCAGACTCTATTAGAGGTGGGCATTGTTTGAGCTCAGCTGGACAGAAGATTCAGAAACACAGGGATTTGACAACCAGCTACTCTCTCCTTATAGTAAGGCTTCTATCTCTTCAAAGAGAGGTGATAGAAGGACTAAGTGGCAAGAGGTTTAGCAAAGGCCAGTAGAAAGAAGCAGGCAACAGCTTCTTCTATCATCCTTCTACATACAATACATATAGAACATGTTATACAGTTGAGACATTACTAGGCTCAAAGTATCATTGAGAAAAAGCTTACAGACAGCCTTGGGGAGAGAATATTTGGGGATATGCTTGCAAAGCCAGTCAACCAATCCTGTATTCTTACTTCCCTCAACCGGTCCTTCTAATTGCTTTTGTGGTTGGCAGCTGTCCAGCACACTAAAAGCAAAATTAACTGTTCACCTACCTTCAATATCACCTACTTCATGCAAATAATTGCATGTCCTACAGCTGTTCTTTCCATTTAAAATAAAAGTGGAATCTTCCAAATAAGAGTTTGGCTAGCAAAAAAGCATGAGGTATTGTTCATATTTATCAGTTAAGCAGCATACTTACAAACCACACCGGTATTTAATCTAAAACTGTATTTGAATAATGATGCTGAACAAATATGTTCTGTGTATGTGTGCATATACAAGCAATACACCCATGATAGTAAGTAATTTACACCCATGATAGTAATTAAAAATTAACTAGCCTTTTGATCTTAGGTTGTCATTACATCCCTTCCAATTTAGAAAAGGGCAATTTAGCTTCAAGTCTATATTTCTTTGGCTGTAGTAAGAATGGTTTGGATAGAACTGTTACAGAATCATTAAAGTTGAAGAAATTAAAATAAGAATGAGGTATATACAGTACCTACTAAAGTACAACATTTAAGATACGTATTTACCTGTGAAATGGATGAATTCTTTTTCTTGGTTCAGTTCTTAATATAAACCCTCTAGATTTTGATCATTATCTACAAATCTAAATGTAATTTTCCAGTCAGGTTTTTTGACATGTATTATGAAAAGAAACATCAAGATGGGCTTTAAAGTAGTTTAAGGTATGCATTTCATTCAATTCACTTTCTATACAAGGTTGAAGTCAAGTCAACCTGAATCCTCTATTAAATCATTAAACCGTTCAACTATAAAAAAAAGCTATACTGCCACAGTCACATGGTGCCAAATAGTAAGGACCAGTTCTTCACTTATATAGATAAATGGCAAATATGAGTTGCTCTGCAAATGGAAGGGTGGAGAAATCTTGCTGTGATTTTTGTCTTAAACAGATTAGGCTGTGATGAAAGACAAACTTGGGATGGTAACTGCTTATTGGCAAGCAGCCACATTTAACAGCTTCTGAGTGGATTAAGACCACAGTGAATGAAAAAATAATAGAAAATGCTTGGAGCAGTGCTTATGCTTATGGGCCTGACCAGGATTTTCAGTTGTTGCTTTCTTCTGTATTTCTGAGAGAGAGAAAAATATTTTGTGTGAAAATAATGCTGACAATGTTAGGCTTAACATTTTTTTTGTCATTTTTCTCTCTCAAAATAGCTGGAAACCATTTGGGGCCATAAAGGTCTAGGAACTACAACAAAACTAATGTCAAGATTCTTTGGTTCACCGGCCCTGTATTTGAGGGATCAGGACTCCTTTCCTCATACAAAATTTAATGAGTCACTATTTCAGTAGTGATTTAAATTCTTGGTTCAAGCTTGTCAACAAAAATATTCTTTAAAAAGACATTTTATTAGAATTTTAGAATATAATAAAAGTATAAAAAAAGAAAATCAGGAAATAAAGAAAGAAAGAAAAGTGGGGGGGGGAGAAAACAGAATTGGGACTTCTGCCCTTTTTTCTGTTGTGTAATTGCCATCTTCACAAAGAAATGTTTTTTAAAGATAAACACACAATTGAAATACTAATGTACTGTTCCACTACCCATTTATAAAGAAATTCAAGTGCAGAAAAGGATTCATTCTCTCACATTTTGATATTGATTGCACAATGGAAAGAAAATGTTTGCCAACATGGCTATTTTTATATAGGACACCAGTTTAAGAATTAAGCTTAATTATATGAAGAAAAGTTCCCATAATTTTAGCACTGATGATGATTTCATATGGTAACATTGCAATTACAATATGAGATATAACAGAGTTTATACATCGGAATGATGTATTTGAATGATGTATTACTATTTTCTCTATTTTTTTTCTTTGAAAACTTTGTTACAAGAGTTATGTGCATATTTATTCAGGAAAAGATCTCACTAAATTCAGAGTAA